>NW_027414596.1:0-16423 GCF_964106895.1 Numenius arquata | reverse complement strand
CAGCCCCTATATCAGGGTCCCCACCCCCTATATGTGGGTCCCCGCCCCCTATATGTAGGTCCCAGCCCCATAGATGTGGGTCCCACCCCCTATATCAGGGTCCCCACCCCCTATAAGTGGGTCCCACCCCCCTATATGTGGGTCCCAGCCCCATAGATGTGGGTCCCAGCCCCTATATCAGGGTCCCCACCCCCTATATGTGGGTCCCCACCCCCCTATATGTGGGTCCCAGCCCCATAGAACTGGGTCCCACCCCCGGGACCCGACCCCCTATATCAGGGTCCCTGCCCCCTATATGTGGGTCCCAGCCCCATAGAACTGGGTCCCACCCCCTATATCAGGGTCCCCACCCCACATATGTGGATCCCAGTCCCATAGATGTGGGTCCCACCCCCATATGTGGGTCCCAGCCCCATAGATGTGGGTCCCTGCCCCCTATATTTGGGTCCCAGCCCCATAGAGGTGGGTCCCACCCCCTATATCAGAGTCCCCACCCCCAATATGTGGGTCCCCGCCCCCTATATGTGGGTCCCAGCCCCATAGAACTGGGTCCCAGCCCCTATATCAGGGTCCCCACCCCCCACATGTGCCTCCCGCCCCCTAAGTGTGGGTCCCAAACACCCCCCCCCCCCTCCCCCCAGATGCGCCAGGTCCTGGCCAAGGGCGGGGCCCGGCAGCCCCTCTACCTCAAGCTCCTATTGGCCGACGCCCGGGCCTTCGCCACCCACGAGACCGTAAGCCCCGCCCCCTTTTCCTCTAAACCCCGCCCCTCCTCTTAAGCCCCGCCCCTTCCCTCCCACCCGCCCCGACCCCCTTCCCCAAGCCCCGCCCCTTCTCTAAGCCCCGCCCCCTCTAAGCCCCTCCCCTCCCTCTTAAGCCCCGCCCCTTCCCTCCCACCCACCCACCTCCTCCCCAACCCCCTTCCCCAAGCCCCGCCCCTTCTCCAAGCCCCTCCCCTTCCTCTAAGCCCCGCCCCTCTAAGCCCCGCCCCTCTAAGCCCCTCCCCTTCCTCTAAGCCCCGCCCCTCTAAGCCCCTCCCCTCCCTCTTAAGCCCCGCCCCTTCCCTCCCACCCACCCACCTCCTCCCCAACCCCCTTCCCAAAGCCCCGCCCCTTCCCCAAGCCCCTCCCCTTCCTCTAAGCCCCGCCCCCTCTAAGCCCCGCCCCCTTTTCCTCTAAACCCCGCCCCTCCCTCTTAAGCCCCGCCCCTTCCCTCCCACCCACCCACCTCCTTCCCAACCCCCTTCCCCAAGCCCCGCCCCTTCTCCAAGCCCCTCCCCTTCCTCTAAGCCCCGCGCCGCTAAGCCCCCCTTCCTCTTAGCCCCGCCCCCTCTAAGCCCCGCCCCCTTTTCCTCCAAACCCCGCCCCCTCCCTCTTAAGCCCCGCCCCTTCCCTCCCACCCACCCACCTCCTCCTGAACCCCTTTCCCAAGCCCCGCCCCTTCCCCAAGCCCCTCCCCTTCCTCTAAGCCCCGCCCCCTCTAAGCCCCGCCCCTCTAAGCCCCTCCCCTTCCTCTAAGCCCCGCCCCCTCTAAGCCCCTCCCCCCCTCTTAAGCCCCGCCCCTTCCCTCCCACCCACCCACCTCCTCCCCAACCCCCTTCCCAAGCCCCGCCCCTTCTCCAAGCCCCTCCCCTTCCTCTAAGCCCCTCCCCTTCCTCTAAGCCCCGCCCCCTCTAAGCCCCACCCCCTTTTCCTCTAAACCCCGCCCCCTCCCTCTTAAGCCCCGCCCCTTCCCTCCCACCCACCTCCTCCCAACCCCTTCCCCAAGCCCCGCCCCTTCTCTAAGCCCCTCCCTTCCTCTAAGCCCCGCCCCTTCTCTAAGCCCCTCCCCTTCCTCTTAGCCCCGCCCCCTCTAAGCCCCGCCCCCTTTTCCTCTAAACCCCTCCCCTCCCTCTTAAGCCCCGCCCCTTCCACCCACCCCTTCCCCAAGCCCCGCCCCTTCCCCAAGCCCCTCCCCTTCCTCTAAGCCCCGCCCCCTCTAAGCCCCGCCCCCCCCTCCCAGCTGGGGCGTTCCTGGGGCGGAGCCTCCCTCGCTGCAGGGGCTGCTGGGACAGATCCTGAAGCGGCTGGAGGGGCGGCACGGCCCCGCCCTCCCCCTCTCATTGGCCACCCTGGACTCCTCCCCCCACGGTAAGCCCGCCCCCTTTCCCCACGCCTTCTATGGGGCTGCTGGCCCCGCCCCCCCACCTTCCTTAGCCCCGCCCCCTCTGGTGTAGCCCCGGCCCCCGCCCCCCTTGGGGCTTAGCCCCGCCCCTTAGCCTTAACCCCGCCCCCTCGGGGCTTAGCCCCGCCCCCCCCAGTCTTGGCCCCACCCCCCCGAAGCCTGGCCCCGCCCCCTTGGGGCTTAGCCCCGCCCCCTTGGTGCATAGTCCCGCCCCTCCGGACCTTGTCCCCGCCCCTCCCAGAGCGACGCCACGCCCCACTTCTTAGCCCCGCCCCCTTCCGCCAGCGGGACACGCCCCCCCCCAGCCTTTAACCCCGCCCCCCCGAGGCCTGGCCACGCCCCCCAGGCGCTAACCCCGCCCCCAGCCTCTGACCCCGCCCCCGATACTCATCTGAGAGCTTGGCCCCGCCCCCCCGAGGCCTGGCCACGCCCCCCCCGGCGCTGACCCCGCCCCCTCCGCAGGGCTGGGGGAGGGGCAGCTGCTGGCGGTGCTGGGGGCGGGGCAACGATTGGGCGGGGCCGAGGCCACGTGGGCGGAGATTCTGGAGGCCGCCGCCCCCCCCGGCCCCGAGGACGCCCCCGGGGCATCATGGGAGCTGCTGCGGGACCTGCGATGGTGAGGGGTGACACACCCCCCCCCCCCCCAACTCCGCCCCATAGATGTGGGTCCCAGCCCCATAGATGTGGGTCCCACCCCCCATATGTGGGTCCCAGCCCCATAGATGTGGGTCCCACCCCCCATAGGTGTCTCCCAGCCCCATAGATGTGGGTCCCACCCCCCATATGTGGCTCCCAGCCCCATAGATGTGGGTCCCACCCCCCGTATGTGGGTCCCAGCCCCATAGATGTGGGTCCCACCCCCCGTATGTGGGTCCCAACTCCCTATATGTGGGTCCCAGCCCCATAGATGTGGGTCCCACCCCCCATATGTGGGTCCCAGCCCCATAGATGTGGGTCCCACCCCCCGTATGTGGGTCCCACCCCCCGATATGTGGGTCCCAGCCCCCTATATATGGATCCCACTCCCCATATGTGGGTCCCACCCCCCCGTATGTGGGTCCCAGCCCCATAGATGTGGGTCCCGCCCCCTAAGTGTGGGTCTCCCCCCGCCAGGCTCCTGGACGCCTGTGGGGCCCCCCTGGCCCCCCCCGGTTCCCGATGGCACCTCCCGGGCCCCGCCCTCCGTCAGGCCTGTTCCAGGCTCCGCCCCCCCCGCAAGCCCCGCCCCCTCCGGGGGGGGGAGGGGCCGGGGGTGGGGGAGGGGTGGGAACGGTGGAAGGTCTTGGCCCGGAAACTGCTGGCGGGTGAGGGGGGGGAGGGGCATCCGGGGGGGGGAGGGGCATCCATGGGGTGGGGGAGGGGCATATGGGGGGGGGAGGGGCAATTATGGGGGGGGAGGGGCATCCAAGGGAGGGGGGAGGGGCATCCATGGGGGGGGGAGGGGCAATTATGGGGGGGGAGGGGCATCCAAGGGGGGGGAGGGGCATCCATGGGGTGGGGGAGGGGCATCCATGGGGTGGGGGAGGGGCACATATGGGGGGGGAGGGGCAGCCAAGGGGGGGAGGGGCATCCATGGGGTGGGGGAGGGGCAGATATGGGGGGGGAGGGGCATCCATGGGGTGGGGGAGGGGCATCCATGGGGGGGGAGGGGCATCCATGGGGGGGGAGGGGCATCCAAGGGGTGGGAGGGGCATCCGGGGGGGGGAGGGGCATCCAAGGGGGGGGAGGGGCACATATGGGGGGGGGAGGGGCATCCATGGGGTGGGGGAGGGGCATCCAATGGGGGGGGAGGGGCATCCATGGGGTGGGGGAGGGGCACATATGGGGGGGAGGGGCAGCCAAGGGGGGGAGGGGCATCCATGGGGTGGGGGAGGGGCATCCGGGGGGGGGGGGAGGGGCGAGTGGGGGGGAGGGGCATCCATGGGAGGGGGAGGGGCACATATGGGGGGGGAGGGGCATCCATGGGGTGGGGGAGGGGCATCCAAGGGGGGGAGGGGCATCCATGGGGTGGGGGAGGGGCAGATATGGGGGGGGAGGGGCATCCATGGGGTGGGGGAGGGGCACATATGGGGGGGGAGGGGCATCCAAGGGGGGGGAGGGGCACATATGGGGTGGGGGAGGGGCATCCATGGGGGGGGAGGGGCATCCAAGGGGGGGGGAGGGGCATCCAAGGGGGGGGGAGGGGCAATTATGGGGGGGGAGGGGCATCCAAGGGGGGGAGGGGGCGTGGCCTCCACAGGCCCCTCCCCCCATAGGCCCCTCCCCCCCCCCAGGCGTGACCCTTCGTGACCTTCGTGACAGCGGCTTCCAGCCGGCCAATGGGGAGAGCCTGGGGCTGTTGCCCCGCCTCCTGGTGGGCGGGGCTTACGGGGGGAGGGAGGGGGCTGGGGTGGGCGGGGCTTAAAGGGGGCGGGGTTTGAGGGGCTTTGGAGGGGGGCTATGGGGCAGGGGAGGGATCTGTGGGGCAGGGGAGGGGCCTATGGGGCAGGGGAGGGGGATCTATGGGGCAGGGGAGGGGGATCTATGGGGCAGGGGAGGGATCTATGGGGCAGGAGAGGGGTCTATGGGGCAGGGGAGGGGTCTATGGGGCAGGGGAGGGCGATCTATGGGGCAGGGGAGGGGTCTGTGGGGCAGGGAAGGGGATCTATGGGGCAGGGGAGGGATCTATGGGGCAGGAGAGGGGTCTGTGGGGCAGGGAAGGGGATCTATGGGGCAGGGGAGGGATCTATGGGGCAGGAGAGGGGTCTGTGGGGCAGAGGGGGGATCTATGGGGCAGGGGAGGGATCTATGGGGCAGGGGTTGTCTATGGGGCAGGGGAGGGGGGTCTATGGGGCAGGGGAGGGGGATCTATGGGGCAGGGGAGGGGATCTATGGGGCAGGAGAGGGGTCTGTGGGGCAGAGGGGGGATCTATGGGGCAGGGGTTGTCTATGGGGCAGGGGAGGGGGGGTCTATGGGGCAGGAAATGGGGTCTATGGGGCAGGGGACCTTTCTATGGGGCAGGGGAGGTATCTATGGGGCAGGAAATGGGGTCTATGGGGCAGGGGGTGGGGCTATGGGGCTGGGTCTATGGGGCAGGGCTGTATCTATGGGGCAAGGGGCGGGTCTATGGGGCTGTGGGCCTGTCTATGGGGCAGAGTGCGGGGTCTATGGGGTAGGGAGGACTGCTATGGGGCTGGATCTATGGGGCTGGGGCTGTACCTATGGGTCAGGGGAGGGGTCTATGGGGCAGGGGAGGAGGATCTATGGGGCAGGGGTTGTCTATGGGGCAGGGGAGGGGGGGTCTATGGGGCAGGGGAGGGGTCTATGGGGCAGGGGAGGGGGTCTGTGGGGCAGGGAAGGGGGTCTATGGGGCAGGGAAGGGGGTCTATGGGGCAGGGGAGGGGTCTATGGGGCAGGGGAGGAGGATCTATGGGGCAGGGGTTGTCTATGGGGCAGGAGATGGGGTCTATGGGGCAGGGGAGGGGTCTATGGGGCAGGGGAGGAGGATCTATGGGGCAGGGGTTGTCTATGGGGCAGGGGAGGGGGGGTCTATGGGGCAGGGGAGGGGTCTATGGGGCAGGGGCTGGATCTATGGGGCTGGGGAGGGGTCTATGGGGCAGGGAGGGTTGCTATGGGGCTGGATCTATGGGGCTGGGGCTGTACCTATGGGGCAGGGGCTGTATCTATGGGGCAGGGGAGGGGTCTATAGGGCAGGGGCTGGATCTATGGGGCTGGGGAGGGGTCTATGGGGCTGGGGAGGGGTCTATGGGGCAGGGAGGGTTGCTATGGGGCTGGGTCTATGGGGCAGGGGTGTATCTATGGGGCAGGGGGCGTGTCCCTAACCCCTGCCCCCCAGGCGGATGTGGGGCTGTGGGAGCCCCTCTGGACCCTCCTGAGCGACGTGGGGTTCCTCAAGGCCCACGTGACCCACGGCGCCGTGGGGCTGCTGCCCCATAGCCTGCGCCTGCTGCGTGAGTGGGGAGATGGGGGGCGGGGGGGGGTGTCGATGTGGGGCAGGGGGTCGCTATGGGGCAGGAGGATCTTCAAGGGTCACTATGGGGCAGGGGGTCGCTATGGGGCTGGGGGGGGTCTTCATGGGTCTCTATGGGGCAGGAAGTCGCTATGGGGCTGGGGAGGCTCTGGGGGCCGCTATGGGTCTCTATGGGGCAGGAGGTCGCTATGGGGCAGGAGGACCTTCAAGGGCTCTCTATGGGGCAGGGGGTCGCTATGGGGCTGGGGGGGGTTCTTCATGGGTCTCTATGGGGCAGGAGGTCGCTATGGGGCAGGAGGATCTTCAAGGGCTCTCTATGGGGCAGGGGGTCGCTATGGGGCAGGTGCGGCTCCACAGGCCTCTATGGGGCGGGAGCTCCTTCCGTGGGGCCTGCCCCACAACTCCCTCCTCCTGCCCCATAGGGGACGCCCAGCTGCGGGGCCTGGTGGCCGCCGTGGGGCTGGAGGAGGTGATGGCCGTGGTGGAGGCGGTTGTGGGGCTGGAGGAGGAAGGGCTCGCCGTGGGGCAGGAGGGACTCGCCGTGGGGCTGGCCCAGGAGGTGGCCAACTCCCTGCCCCCTTGCCCGCTCCTGCCCCACATCGGCCGACTCCTGCCCCACGGCGCCCACCGGCTCCTCCTCTGCCCCCGCCCCCCCCCGGGAACCAGACCCACACCCAGGTGGGTCCCGCCCCACGGCGGGGGATTCTATGGGGCACGGAGGGTGGGGGTTCTAGGGGGAGATGTGGGTCGCTGTGGGGCAGGATGTGGGTCGCTGTGGGTCGCTGTGGGTCGCTGTGGGTCCCAGGGGGGTGTCTATGGGTCGCTGTGGGGCAGGATGTGGGTCGCTGTGGGTCGCTGTGGGTCCCGGGGGGGTCGCTGTGGGGCAGGATGTGGGTCACTATGGGTCACTGTGGGTCGCTATGGGTCGCTGTGGGTCGCTGTGGGTCGCTGTGGGTCCCAGGGGGGTCGCTGTGGGGCAGGATGTGGGTTGCTATGGGTCGCTGTGGGTCACTATGGGGCAGGATGTGGGTCGCTGTGGGGCAGGATGTGGGTCGCTGTGGGTCGCTATGGGTCGCTGTGGGGCAGGATGTGGGTCGCTGTGGGTCGCTATGGGTCGCTGTGGGGCAGGATGTGGGTCGCTGTGGGGCAGGATGTGGGTCGCTGTGGGTCGCTGTGGGTCCCAGGGGGGTGTCTATGGGTCGCTGTGGGTCCCGGGGGGGTCGTTGTGGGGCAGGATGTGGGTCGCTATGGGTCGCTGTGGGTCGCTGTGGGGCAGGATGTGGGTCGCTGTGGGGCAGGATGTGGGTCGCTGTGGGTCCCAGGAGGGTGTCTATGGGTCGCTGTGGGGCAGGATGTGGGTCACTGTGGGCCGCTGTGGGTCGCTGTGGGTTGCTATGGGGCAGGATGTGGGTCGCTGTGGGTCGTTGTGGGTCGCTGTGGGTCCCAGGGGGGTGTCTATGGGTCGCTGTGGGGCACGGATGTGGGTCGCTGTGGGTCCCGGGGGTGTCGCTATGGGGCAGGATGTGGGTCGCTATGGGTCGCTGTGGGGCAGGATGTGGGTCGCTGTGGGTCGCTGTGGGGCAGGATGTGGGTCGCTGTGGGGCAGGATGTGGGTCACTGTGGGTCGCTATGGGGCAGGATGTGGGTTGCTATGGGTCGCTGTGGGTCACTATGGGGCAGGATGTGGGTCGCTATGAGTCGCTGTGGGTCGCTGTGGGGCAGGATGTGGGTCGCTATGGGTCACTGTGGGTCGCTGTGGGTCACTGTGGGCCGCTGTGGGTTGCTATGGGGCAGGATGTGGGTCGCTGTGGGTCGCTGTGGGTCGCTGTGGGGCAGGATGTGGGTCGCTGTGGGTCGCTGTGGGTCGCTGTGGGGCAGGATGTGGGTCGCTGTGGGTCGCTGTGGGTCCCGGGGGGGTCGCTGTGGGGCAGGATGTGGGTCGCTATGGGTCGCTATGGGTCGCTGTGGGGCAGGATGTGGGTCACTGTGGGTTGCTGTGGGTCGCTGTGGGTCCCAGGGGGTGTCTATGGGTCGCTGTGGGTCGCTGTGGGTCGCTGTGGGGCAGGATGTGGGTCGCTGTGGGTCGCTGTGGGTCCCGGGGGGGTCGCTGTGGGGCAGGATGTGGGTCGCTATGGGTCGCTATGGGTCGCTGTGGGGCAGGATGTGGGTCGCTGTGGGTCGCTGTGGGTCCCAGGGGGTGTCTATGGGTCGCTGTGGGTCGCTGTGGGTCGCTGTGGGGCAGGATGTGGGTCGCTGTGGGTCGCTGTGGGGCAGGATGTGGGTCGCTATTGGTCGCTGTGGGGCAGGATGTGGGTCGCTATGGGTCGCTATGGGTCGCTGTGGGTCCCAGGGGGGTCGCTGTGGGGCAGGATGTGGGTCGCTATGGGTCGCTGTGGGTCGCTGTGGGGCAGGATGTGGGTCGCTATGGGTCGCTGTGGGTCGCTGTGGGTCCCAGGGGGGTGTCTATGGGTCGCTGTGGGGCACGGATGTGGGTCGCTGTGGGTCGCTGTGGGGCAGGATGTGGGTCGCTGTGGGTCGCTGTGGGGCAGGATGTGGGTCGCTGTGGGGCAGGATGTGGGTCACTGTGGGTCGCTGTGGGTCCCAGGGGGGTGTCTATGGGTCGCTGTGGGGCACGGATGTGGGTCGCTGTGGGTCGCTGTGGGGCAGGATGTGGGTCGCTGTGGGTCGCTGTGGGGCAGGATGTGGGTCGCTGTGGGGCAGGATGTGGGTCACTGTGGGTCGCTGTGGGTCCCAGGGGGGTGTCTATGGGTCGCTGTGGGGCAGGATGTGGGTCGCTATGGGTCGCTGTGGGTCGCAGCCTCCGGAGCCGGGCGGGGCCGGGGGGGCGTGGCCTGTCCCTTGGCCCCTCCCCCCAGTGGGCGGTGCTGGGCGGGGCCGGGGGCGACGCCCATTGGATCCATCTGCCCAGTGCCCAGGTACGGGGGGGACTGGGAGGGACTGGGAGGGACTGGGAGGGGGTTTGGGGGCACTGGGAGGGACTGGTTTGTACTGGGAGGGACTGGGAGGGGACTGGGAGGGGGTTTGGGGATACTGGGAGGGACTGGTTTATACTGGGAGGGGGGTGGGAGGGAACTGGGAGGGGACTGGTTTGTACTGGGAGGGACTGGGAGGGAACTGGGAGGGGGTTTGGGGGCACTGGGAGGGACTGGTTTATACTGGGAGGGACTGGGAGGGAACTGGGAGGGGACTGGTTTGTACTGGGAGGGACTGGGAGGGGGGTGGGAGGGACTGGTTTATACTGGGAGGGACTGGGAGGGGACTGGTTTATACTGGGAGGGACTGGGAGGGCACTGGGGGTCTATACTGGCCCATACTGGTCTATACTGGTTGGTACTGGTCTGTACTGGGCCATATTGACCCATAGTGACCTGTACTGGCCAGTATGTACTGGTCTATACTGGTCCATACTGGTCCATACTGGTCCATACTGGTTTATACTGGTCCAGTAATGACCTCTACTGGCTACTATGTCCTGGCTTATAGTGGTCCGTACTGGTCTATACTGGCCCATAGTGGTCTATACTGGTCTGTACTGGTTTATACTGGTCCGTACTGGTTTATACTGGCCCATACTGGTCCATACTGGTCCATACTGGTTTATACTGGTCCAGTAGTGACCTGTAGTGGCCACTATGTCCTGGCCCATAGCGGTCCGTACTGGTCTATACTGGCCCATAGCGGTCCGTACTGGTTTATACTGGTCCGTACTGGTCCATACTGGTTTATACTGGTTTATACTGGTTTATACTGGTCCGTACTGGTTTATACTGGTCCAGTAGTGACCTGTAGTGGCCACTATGTCCTGGCCCATAGCGGTCCGTACTGGTCTATACTGGCCCATAGCGGTCCGTACTGGTTTATACCGGTCCGTACTGGTCCATACTGGTTTATACTGGTTTATACTGGTTTATACTGGTCCGTACTGGTTTATACTGGTCCAGTAGTGACCTGTAGTGGCCACTATGTCCTGGCCCATAGCGGTCCGTACTGGTCTATACTGGCTCATAGTGGTCCGTACTGGTTTATACTGGTCCGTACTGGTTTATACTGGTTTATACTGGTTTATACTGGTTTATACTGGTCCGTACTGGTCGGCAGGTGGTGCAGACGGTGCGGGGGTCGGTGGGGGCGCTGGGGGCCGTGGCCGCCCTCCCCCCGGAGCTGGTGGCCCTGGGGGGGATGGGGGGGGGCCTGGAGCTGCGCAGCCTCCGCGGGGGGGGCAGGTAACGGGGGGGGCGCTATGGGGCGGGGGGGCGCTATGGGGCAGGGGGGGGACTTGGGGGGCTGGGGGGGGCTATGGGGGGGAGGGCTATGGGGCGGGGGGGGGTTGCTATGGGGTGGGGGGGACTTGGGGGGCTGGGGGGGGCTATGGGGTGGGGGAGCTACGGGGGTCTATGGGTCTCTATGGGGCAGGGCTCTATGGGGCGGGGATCTATGGGGCGGGGATCTATGGGGCGGGGATCTATGGGGCAGCGCTCTATGGGGCGGGGATCTTTGGGTCTCTATGGGGCAGGGCTCTATAGGGCAGGGCTCTATGGGGCAGGGGCTCTATGGGGCGGGGATCTATGGGGCGGGGATCTATGGGGCAAGGATCTATGGGGCAGGGTCTCTATGGGGCAGGGCTCTATGGGGCGGGGATCTATGGGGCGGGGACCTATGGGGCAGGGTCTCTATGGGGCAGGGTCTCTATGGGGCGGGGATCTATGGGGCAAGGATCTATGGGGCAGGGCTCTATGGGGCAGGGCTCTATGGGGCGGGGATTTATGGGGCAAGGATCTATGGGGCAGGGCCTCTATGGGGCAGGGCTCGATGGGGTGGGTCTCTATGGGGCAGGGCTTTATGGGGCAGGGCTCTATGGGGCAGGGCTCTATGGGGTGGGGATCTATGGGGCAGGGCTCTATGGGGCGGGTCTCTATGGGGCAGGGCTCTATGGGGTGGGGATCTATGGGGCAGGGGCTCTATGGGGCAGGGCTCTATGGGGCAGGGATCTATGGGGTGGGTCTCTATGGGGCAGGTTCTCTATGGGGCAGGGATCTATGGGGTGGGGATCTATGGGGCAGGGCTCAATGGGGCGGGGATCTATGGGGCAGGTCTCTATGGGGCAGGGCTCTCTGGGTCACTATGGGGCAGGGCTCTATGGGGCGGGGATCTATGGGGCGGGGCTCTATGGGGCAGGGATCTATGGGGCAGGGGCTCTATGGGGCAGGGCTCTCTGGGTCTCTATGGGGCAGGGCTCTATAGGGCAGGGCTCTATGGGGCAGGGGCTCTATGGGGCGGGGATCTATGGGGCAAGGATCTATGGGGCAGGGTCTCTATGGGGCAGGGCTCTATGGGGCGGGAATCTTTGGGTCTCTATGGGGCAGGGCTCTATGGGCAGGGATCTATGGGGCAAGGATCTATGGGGCAGGGTCTCTATGGGGCAGGGATCTATGGGGCAGGGATCTATGGGGCAGGGTCTCTATGGGGCAGGGGCTCTATGGGGCAGCGCTCTATGGGGCGGGGATCTTTGGGTCTCTATGGGGCGGGGATCTATGGGGCTGGGATCTATGGGGCGGGGATCTATGGGGCAGGGTCTCTATGGGGCGGGGATCTATGGGGTGGGTCTCTATGGGGTGGGTCTCTATGGGGCAGGGCTCTGGGGCTCTATGGGGCAGGGTCTCTATGGGGCGGGGCTCTATGGGGCAGGGTCTCTATGGGGCTGGGATCTATGGGGCGGGGATCTATGGGGCTGGGATCTATGGGTCTCTGCCCCACAGACTCTGGTCGG
The DNA here is from genome assembly GCF_964106895.1 of Numenius arquata. Lineage (NCBI taxonomy): Eukaryota > Metazoa > Chordata > Aves > Charadriiformes > Scolopacidae > Numenius > Numenius arquata. The sequence goes on along the minus strand of NW_027414596.1, from coordinate 4,501 downwards.
TCTCGGCCCACGAGGGCCCCATCGGCGCCATCAGCCCCCACCCGGGGGGGGTCGTGACGGGAGGCAGGGACGGCTGGCTGCGGGTGAGACCCACAGCTATGGGGCTGGGACCCACATATGGGGGGCGGGACCCACATCTATGGGGCTGGGACCCACAGCTATGGGGCTGGGACACACATATGGGGGGCGGGACCCACATATGGGGGGTGGGACCCACATCTATGGGGCAGGGACCCACATCTATGGGGCTGGGAGTCACATATGGGGGGTGGGAGCCACATCTATGGGGCTGGGACCCACATCTATGGGGCAGGACCCACATCTATGGGGCTGGGACCCACATCTATGGGGCTGGGACCCACATATGGGGGGCGGGACGCGCATCTATGGGGCTGGGACCCACATCTATGGGGCTGGGACCCACATATGGGGGGTGGGACCCACATCTATGGGGCTGGGACCCACATATGGGGGGCTGGGACCCACATATGGGGGGCGGGACCCACATCTATGGGGCTGGGACCCACATCTATGGGGCTGAGACTCACATCTATGGGGCTGGGACGCATATATGGGGGGCTGGGACCCACATATGGGGGGCTGGGACTCACATCTATGGGGCTGGGACCCACATATGGGGGGCGGGACCCACATCTATGGGGCTGGGACCCACATATGGGGAGCAGGAGCCACATATGGGGGGCGGGGACCCACATCTATGGGGCTGGGACTCACATCTATGGGGCTGGGACCCACATATGGGGGCTGGGACCCACATCTATGGGGCAGGACCCACATACGGGGGGCGGGAGCCACATCTATGGGGCTGGGACCCACATCTCTGGGTCGCCCCCCCCAGGTGTGGTCTCTGGGGAACGGGGCCGCCCTGGGGGGCGTGTCTCTGGCCACGCCCATTTTCTGCCTCGCTCTGAGCCCGGGGGGCGGGGCCTTGGCCGTGGGGGGCGGGGCCGGGAAGTTGCTGGTCCTGCCCCTCGACTCCCCCCAGCGGCCCACGGTGAGCACTGGGAGGGACTGGTTTATACTGGGAGGGGACTGGGAGCGACTGGGAGGGGATTGGGGGGCCACTGGGAGGCACTGGTTTATACTGGGAGGGGACTGGGAGGGACTGGGTGGGGGTTTGGGGGCACTGGGAGGGACTGGTTTATACTGGGAGGCACTGGGAGGGGACTGGGAGGGACTGGGAGGGGGTTTGGGGATACTGGGAGGGACTGGTTTATACTGGGAGGCACTGGGAGGGGACTGGGAGCGACTGGGAGGGGGTTTGGGGGTCACTGGGAGGGACTGGTTTGTACTGGGAGGGGACTGGGAGGGGACTGGAAGGGACTGGGAGGGACTGGGAGGGGGTTTGGGGATACTGGGAGGGACTGGTTTATACTGGGAGGCACTGGGAGGGGACTGGGAGGGACTGGGAGGGGGTTTGGGGGTCACTGGGAGGGACTGGTTTATACTGGGAGGCACTGGGAGGGGACTGGGAGGGACTGGGAGGGGGTTTGGGGGTCACTGGGAGGGACTGGTTTATACTGGGAGGAGACTGGGGGGACTGGGAGGGACTGGGAGGGACTGGGAGGGGGTTTGGGGGTCACTGGGAGGGACTGGTTTATACTGGGAGGCACTGGGAGGGGACTGGGAGGGACTGGGAGGGGGTTTGGGGATACTGGGAGGGACTGGTTTATACTGGGAGGCACTGGGAGGGGACTGGGAGGGACTGGGAGGGGGTTTGGGGTCACTGGGAGGCACTGGTTTATACTGGGAGGGGACTGGGAGGGACTGGGAGGGACTGGGAGGGACTGGGAGGGGGTTTGGGGGTCACTGGGAGGGACTGGTTTATACTGGGAGGGACTGGGACGGAACTGGGTGGGGGTTTGGGGGTCACTGGGAGGGACTGGTTTATACTGGGAGGGACTGGTTTATACTGGGAGGCACTGGGAGGGACTGGAAGGGACTGGGAGGGACTGGGAGGGGGTTTGGGGGTCACTGGGAGGGACTGGTTTATACTGGGAGGGGACTGGGAGGGAACTGGGAGGGGGTTTGGGGGCACTGGGAGGGACTGGTTTATACTGGGAGGGACTGGTTTATACTGGGAGGGACTGGGGGGGTCACTGGGAGGGACTGGTTTATACTGGGAGGGACTGGGAGGGACTGGGAGGGGGTTTGGGGGCACTGGGAGGCACTGGTTTATACTGGGAGGGGACTGGGAGGGAACTGGGTGGGGGTTTGGGGGTCACTGGGAGGGACTGGTTTATACTGGGAGGGACTGGGAGGGGACTGGGAGAGACTGGGAGGGGGTTTGGGGGTCACTGGGAGGGACTGGTTTATAGTGGGAGGCACTGGGAGGGGACTGGGAGGGACTGGGAGGGGGTTTGGGGGTCACTGGGAGGGACTGGTTTATACTGGGAGGCACTGGGAGGGACTGGAAGGGGACTGGGAGGGGGTTTGGGGATACTGGGAGGGACTGGTTTATACTGGGAGGCACTGGGAGGGGACTGGGAGGGACTGGGAGGGGGTTTGGGGGTCACTGGGAGGGACTGGTTTATACTGGGAGGGGACTGGGGGGACTGGGAGGGACTGGGAGGGACTGGGAGGGGATTTGGGGGTCACTGGGAGGGACTGGTTTATACTGGGAGGGACTGGGGGGACTGGGAGGGGACTGGGACTGGTTTATACTGGGAGGGGATTGGGAGGGACTGGTTTATACTGGGAGGGACTGGGGGGGGCACTGGGAGGGACTGGTTTGTACTGGGAGAGACTGGGAGGGACTGGGGGGAACTGGGAGGGGGTTTGGGGGTCACTGCTCTGTACTGGTTTATACTGGGAGGGCACTGGGTGTTCCCTGGGCGGGGGGGGGGGGTGTGTGTGTGTGTCACTGGTCCATACTGGTCCATACTGGTTTATACTGGTTTATACAGGGGGGGGCCCTGGGGACTCTCCCAGTGCCTCCCCTCCCCCTTGTACTGGTTCTTACTGGTCCTTACTGGTCTCTCCCCCCTCCCCTCCCTTCTACTGGTCCTTACTGGTCCTTACTGGTCCTTACTGGTCTCTCCCCCCTCTCTCCCCCCTTGTACTGGTCCTTACTGGTCCTTACTGGTCTCTCCCCTCCCTCCCCCCCCTCCTCTCCCCCTTGTACTGGTCCTTACTGGTCCTTACTGGTCTCTCCCCCCCCCTTCCCCCCCCTCCCCTCCCCTCCCCCTTCTACTGGTTCTTACTGGTCCTTACTGGTCTCTCCCCCCCCTCCCCTCCCCCTTGTACTGGTCCTTACTGGTCCTTACTGGTCCTTACTGGTCTCTCCCCCCCCCCTTCTCCCCCCTTTTACTGGTCCTTACTGGTCCTTACTGGTCTCTCCCCCCCTCCCTCCCCCTTGTACTGGTCCTTACTGGTCTCTCCCCCCCTTCTACTGGTCCTTACTGGTCCTTACTGGTCCTTACTGGTCTCTCCCCCTCTCTCCCCCCCTTGTACTGGTCCTTACTGGTCCTTACTGGTCTCTCCCCCTCTTCTACTGGTCCTTACTGGTCCTTACTGGTCCTTACTGGTCTCTCCCCCCCTTCTACTGGTCCTTACTGGTCCTTACTGGTCCTTACTGGTCTCTCCCCCCCCTTCTACTGGTCCTTACTGGTCCTTACTGGTCCTTACTGGTCTCTCCCCCCCTTCTACTGGTCCTTACTGGTCCTTACTGGTCCTTACTGGTCTCTCCCCCCCCTTCTACTGGTCCTTACTGGTCCTTACTGGTCCTTACTGGTCTCTCCCCCTCTTGTACTGGTCCTTACTGGTCCTTACTGGTCCTTACTGGTCTCTCCCCCCCCTTCTACTGGTCCTTACTGGTCCTTACTGGTCCTTACTGGTCTCTCCCCCTCTTGTACTGGTCCTTACTGGTCTCTCCCCCCCTTCTACTGGTCCTTACTGGTCCTTACTGGTCTCTCCCCCCCTTCTACTGGTCCTTACTGGTCCTTACTGGTCCTTACTGGTCTCTCCCCTCCCTCCCCCCTCCCCTCTCCCCCCTTGTACTGGTCCTTACTGGTCCTTACTGGTCTCTCCCCCCCTCCCCTCCCCTTGTACTGGTCCTTACTGGTCTCTCCCCCCCCTTCTACTGGTCCTTACTGGTCCTTACTGGTCTCTCCCCCCTCTTCCCCCCCCTCCCCTCCCCCTTCTACTGGTCCTTACTGGTCCTTACTGGTCTCTCCCCCCCCTCCCCTCCCTTCTACTGGTCCTTACTGGTCCTTACTGGTCCTTACTGGTCTCTCCCCCCTCTTGTACTGGTCCTTACTGGTCCTTACTGGTGCAGGCGCTGGTGGGGGGGAGGGGCTGTTTCCGGGCGGTGGCCTGGGGGGGGGAGGGGCGGTTGGTGGCGGGCTGCGGGGGGGGGAGGGGCTCTGCGCTTGTGGGCGTGGCCGGGGGGGGCCCCCCTGGGGGTTTGGGGGACCCTCGGGGGGGGGGGGGAGGGGCGGTGGCTTTGACCTTCACCCCTCCCCCCCACCCCCCGCCCCTC
>NW_027414595.1:0-89111 GCF_964106895.1 Numenius arquata | reverse complement strand
ACTCTGTCCTCACAAGCACCTTTTTTTCACTTTCCCCCAGCACCGGCCTCCAATATGCCGAACGTCCTGGCCTGGCTCCCACAGCCAAGGTGGCAGCCAGAACAACTCTTGCTTTCTTTCAAGGTCTCTGGGAACTACTTGCATTGCCACCCAGACTTTGGGGCTGCACGCTTTCCTGGCCACTCTATCCTCCAAAGAACCTTTTTTTCACTTTCCCCAGCACCGGCCTCCAATATGCCGAACGTCCTGGCCTGGCTCCCACAGCCAAGGTGGCAGCCAGAACAACTCTTGCTTTCTTTCATGGTCTCTGGGAACTACTTGCATTGCCACCCAGACTTTGGGGCTGCACGCTTTCCTGGCCACTCTATCCTCCAAAGAACCTTTTTTTCACTTTCCCCCAGCACCGGCCTCAAATATGCCGAACGTCCTGGCCTGGCTCCCACAGCCAAGGTGGCAGCCAGAACAACTCTTGCTTTCTTTCAAGGTCTCTGGGAACTACTTGCATTGCCACCCAGACTTTGGGGCTGCGGGCTTTCCTGGCCACTCTGTCCTCACAAGCACCTTTTTTTCACTTTCCCCCAGCACCGGCCTCCAATATGCCGAACGTCCTGGCCTGGCTCCCACAGCCAAGGTGGCAGCCAGAACAACTCTTGCTTTCTTTCATGGTCTCTGGGAACTACTTGCATTGCCACCCAGACTTTGGGGCTGCGGGCTTTCCTGGCCACTCTGTCCTCACAAGCACCTTTTTTTCACTTTCCCCCAGCACCGGCCTCCAATATGCCGAACGTCCTGGCCTGGCTCCCACAGCCAAGGTGGCAGCCAGAACAACTCTTGCTTTCTTTCAAGGTCTCTGGGAACTACTTGCATTGCCACCCAGACTTTGGGGCTGCACGCTTTCCTGGCCACTCTATCCTCCAAAGAACCTTTTTTTCACTTTCCCCAGCACCGGCCTCCAATATGCCGAACGTCCTGGCCTGGCTCCCACAGCCAAGGTGGCAGCCAGAACAACTCTTGCTTTCTTTCATGGTCTCTGGGAACTACTTGCATTGCCACCCAGACTTTGGGGCTGCGGGCTTTCCTGGCCACTCTATCCTCCAAAGAACCTTTTTTTCACTTTCCCCCAGCACCGGCCTCAAATATGCCGAACGTCCTGGCCTGGCTCCCACAGCCAAGGTGGCAGCCAGAACAACTCTTGCTTTCTTTCAAGGTCTCTGGGAACTACTTGCATTGCCACCCAGACTTTGGGGCTGCGGGCTTTCCTGGCCACTCTATCCTCAAAAGCACAGATTTTTCACTTTACCCCTGAACCGGACCCCAATATGCTGAACGTCCTGGCCTGGCTCCCACAGCCAAGGTGGCAGCCAGAACAACTCTTGCTTTCTTTCAAGGTCTCTGGGAACTACTTGCATTGCCCCAGACTTTGGGGCTGCGGGCTTTCCTGGCCACTCTATCCTCCAAAGAACCTTTTTTTCACTTTCCCCCAGCACCGGCCTCCAATATGCCGAACGTCCTGGCCTGGCTCCCACAGCCAAGGTGGCAGCCAGATCAACTCTTGCTTTCTTTCATGGTCTCTGGGAACTACTTGCATTGCCACCCAGACTTTGGGGCTGCACGCTTTCCTGGCCACTCTATCCTTAAAAGCACCTTTTTTTCACTTTCCCCCAGCACCGGCCTCAAATATGCCGAATGTCCTGGCCTGGCTCCCACAGCCAAGGTGGCAGCCAGAACAACTCTTGCTTTCTTTCATGGTCTCTGGGAACTACTTGCATTGCCACCCAGACTTTGGGGCTGCGGGCTTTCCTGGCCACTCTATCCTCACAAGCACAGATTTTTCACTTTCCCCCAGCACCGGCCTCCAATATGCCGAACGTCGTGGCCTGGCTCCCACAGCCAAGGTGGCAGCCAGAACAACTCTTGCTTTCTTTCAAGGTCTCTGGGAACTACTTGCATTGCCACCCAGACTTTGGGGCTGCGGGCTTTCCTGGCCACTCTATCCTCCAAAGAACCTTTTTTTCACTTTCCCCCAGCACCGGCCTCCAATATGCCGAACGTCCTGGCCTGGCTCCCACAGCCAAGGTGGCAGCCAGAACAACTCTTGCTTTCTTTCAAGGTCTCTGGGAACTACTTGCATTGCCACCCAGACTTTGGGGCTGCACGCTTTCCTGGCCACTCTATCCTCCAAAGAACCTTTTTTTCACTTTCCCCCAGCACCGGCCTCCAATATGCCGAACGTCCTGGCCTGGCTCCCACAGCCAAGGTGGCAGCCAGAACAACTCTTGCTTTCTTTCATGGTCTCTGGGAACTACTTGCAATGCCACCCAGACTTTGGGGCTGCGGGCTTTCCTGGCCACTCTGTCCTCCAAAGAACCTTTTTTTCACTTTCCCCAGCACCGGCCTCCAATATGCCGAACGTCCTGGCCTGGCTCCCACAGCCAAGGTGGCAGCCAGAACAACTCTTGCTTTCTTTCAAGGTCTCTGGGAACTACTTGCATTGCCACCCAGACTTTGGGGCTGCGGGCTTTCCTGGCCACTCTGTCCTCACAAGCACCTTTTTTTCACTTTCCCCCAGCACCGGCCTCCAATATGCCGAACGTCCTGGCCTGGCTCCCACAGCCAAGGTGGCAGCCAGAACAACTCTTGCTTTCTTTCAAGGTCTCTGGGAACTACTTGCATTGCCACCCAGACTTTGGGGCTGCGGGCTTTCCTGGCCACTCTGTCCTCACAAGAACCTTTTTTTCACTTTCCCCCAGCACCGGCCTCCAATATGCCGAACGTCCTGGCCTGGCTCCCACAGCCAAGGTGGCAGCCAGAACAACTCTTGCTTTCTTTCAAGGTCTCTGGGAACTACTTGCATTGCCACCCAGACTTTGGGGCTGCGGGCTTTCCTGGCCACTCTATCCTCCAAAGAACCTTTTTTTCACTTTCCCCCAGCACCGGCCTCCAATATGCCGAACGTCCTGGCCTGGCTCCCACAGCCAAGGTGGCAGCCAGAACAACTCTTGCTTTCTTTCATGGTCTCTGGGAACTACTTGCATTGCCACCCAGACTTTGGGGCTGCGGGCTTTCCTGGCCACTCTATCCTCCAAAGAACCTTTTTTTCACTTTCCCCCAGCACCGGCCTCCAATATGCCGAACGTCCTGGCCTGGCTCCCACAGCCAAGGTGGCAGCCAGAACAACTCTTGCTTTCTTTCAAGGTCTCTGGGAACTACTTGCATTGCCACCCAGACTTTGGGGCTGCGGGCTTTCCTGGCCACTCTGTCCTCACAAGCACCTTTTTTTCACTTTCCCCCAGCACCGGCTTCCAATATGCCGAACGTCGTGGCCTGGCTCCCACAGCCAAGGTGGCAGCCAGAACAACTCTTGCTTTCTTTCAAGGTCTCTGGGAACTACTTGCATTGCCACCCAGACTTTGGGGCTGCGGGCTTTCCTGGCCACTCTATCCTCCAAAGAACCTTTTTTTCACTTTCCCCCAGCACCGGCCTCCAATATGCCGAACGTCCTGGCCTGGCTCCCACAGCCAAGGTGGCAGCCAGAACAACTCTTGCTTTCTTTCAAGGTCTCTGGGAACTACTTGCATTGCCACCCAGACTTTGGGGCTGCGGGCTTTCCTGGCCACTCTGTCCTCACAAGCACCTTTTTTTCACTTTCCCCCAGCACCGGCCTCCAATATGCCGAACGTCCTGGCCTGGCTCCCACAGCCAAGGTGGCAGCCAGAACAACTCTTGCTTTCTTTCATGGTCTCTGGGAACTACTTGCATTGCCACCCAGACTTTGGGGCTGCGGGCTTTCCTGGCCACTCTGTCCTCACAAGCACCTTTTTTTCACTTTCCCCCAGCACCGGCCTCCAATATGCCGAACGTCCTGGCCTGGCTCCCACAGCCAAGGTGGCAGCCAGAACAACTCTTGCTTTCTTTCAAGGTCTCTGGGAACTACTTGCATTGCCACCCAGACTTTGGGGCTGCGGGCTTTCCTGGCCACTCTATCCTCAAAAGAACCTTTTTTTCACTTTCCCCCAGCACCGGCCTCCAATATGCCGAACGTCCTGGCCTGGCTCCCACAGCCAAGGTGGCAGCCAGAACAACTCTTGCTTTCTTTCATGGTCTCTGGGAACTACTTGCATTGCCACCCAGACTTTGGGGCTGCGGGCTTTCCTGGCCACTCTATCCTCCAAAGAACCTTTTTTTCACTTTCCCCCAGCACCGGCCTCAAATATGCCGAACGTCCTGGCCTGGCTCCCACAGCCAAGGTGGCAGCCAGAACAACTCTTGCTTTCTTTCAAGGTCTCTGGGAACTACTTGCATTGCCACCCAGACTTTGGGGCTGCGGGCTTTCCTGGCCACTCTGTCCTCACAAGCACCTTTTTTTCACTTTCCCCCAGCACCGGCCTCCAATATGCCGAACGTCCTGGCCTGGCTCCCACAGCCAAGGTGGCAGCCAGAACAACTCTTGCTTTCTTTCATGGTCTCTGGGAACTACTTGCATTGCCACCCAGACTTTGGGGCTGCGGGCTTTCCTGGCCACTCTGTCCTCACAAGCACCTTTTTTTCACTTTCCCCCAGCACCGGCCTCCAATATGCCGAACGTCCTGGCCTGGCTCCCACAGCCAAGGTGGCAGCCAGAACAACTCTTGCTTTCTTTCAAGGTCTCTGGGAACTACTTGCATTGCCACCCAGACTTTGGGGCTGCACGCTTTCCTGGCCACTCTATCCTCCAAAGAACCTTTTTTTCACTTTCCCCCAGCACCGGCCTCCAATATGCCGAACGTCCTGGCCTGGCTCCCACAGCCAAGGTGGCAGCCAGAACAACTCTTGCTTTCTTTCATGGTCTCTGGGAACTACTTGCATTGCCACCCAGACTTTGGGGCTGCGGGCTTTCCTGGCCACTCTATCCTCCAAAGAACCTTTTTTTCACTTTCCCCCAGCACCGGCCTCCAATATGCCGAACGTCGTGGCCTGGCTCCCACAGCCAAGGTGGCAGCCAGAACAACTCTTGCTTTCTTTCAAGGTCTCTGGGAACTACTTGCATTGCCACCCAGACTTTGGGGCTGCGGGCTTTCCTGGCCACTCTATCCTCAAAAGCACAGATTTTTCACTTTACCCCTGAACCGGACCCCAATATGCTGAACGTCCTGGCCTGGCTCCCACAGCCAAGGTGGCAGCCAGAACAACTCTTGCTTTCTTTCAAGGTCTCTGGGAACTACTTGCATTGCCACCCAGACTTTGGGGCTGCACGCTTTCCTGGCCACTCTATCCTTAAAAGCACCTTTTTTTCACTTTCCCCCAGCACCGGCCTCAAATATGCCGAACGTCCTGGCCTGGCTCCCACAGCCAAGGTGGCAGCCAGAACAACTCTTGCTTTCTTTCAAGGTCTCTGGGAACTACTTGCATTGCCACCCAGACTTTGGGGCTGCGGGCTTTCCTGGCCACTCTGTCCTCACAAGCACCTTTTTTTCACTTTCCCCCAGCACCGGCTTCCAATATGCCGAACGTCGTGGCCTGGCTCCCACAGCCAAGGTGGCAGCCAGAACAACTCTTGCTTTCTTTCAAGGTCTCTGGGAACTACTTGCATTGCCACCCAGACTTTGGGGCTGCGGGCTTTCCTGGCCACTCTATCCTCCAAAGAACCTTTTTTTCACTTTCCCCCAGCACCGGCCTCCAATATGCCGAACGTCCTGGCCTGGCTCCCACAGCCAAGGTGGCAGCCAGAACAACTCTTGCTTTCTTTCATGGTCTCTGGGAGCTACTTGCATTGCCACCCAGACTTTGGGGCTGCACGCTTTCCTGGCCACTCTATCCTCCAAAGAACCTTTTTTTTCACTTTCCCCCAGCACCGGCCTCCAATATGCCGAACGTCCTGGCCTGGCTCCCACACCCAAGGTGGCAGCCAGATCAAATCTTGCTTTCTTTCATGGTCTCTGGGAACTACTTGCATTGCCACCCAGACTTTGGGGCTGCACGCTTTCCTGGCCACTCTATCCTTAAAAGCACCTTTTTTTCACTTTCCCCCAGCACCGGCCTCCAATATGCCGAACGTCCTGGCCTGGCTCCCACAGCCAAGGTGGCAGCCAGAACAACTCTTGCTTTCTTTCATGGTCTCTGGGAACTACTTGCATTGCCACCCAGACTTTGGGGCTGCGGGCTTTCCTGGCCACTCTATCCTCCAAAGAACCTTTTTTTCACTTTCCCCCAGCACCGGCCTCCAATATGCCGAACGTCGTGGCCTGGCTCCCACAGCCAAGGTGGCAGCCAGAACAACTCTTGCTTTCTTTCAAGGTCTCTGGGAACTACTTGCATTGCCACCCAGACTTTGGGGCTGCGGGCTTTCCTGGCCACTCTATCCTCAAAAGCACAGATTTTTCACTTTACCCCTGAACCGGACCCCAATATGCTGAACGTCCTGGCCTGGCTCCCACAGCCAAGGTGGCAGCCAGAACAACTCTTGCTTTCTTTCAAGGTCTCTGGGAACTACTTGCATTGCCACCCAGACTTTGGGGCTGCACGCTTTCCTGGCCACTCTATCCTTAAAAGCACCTTTTTTTCACTTTCCCCCAGCACCGGCCTCCAATATGCCGAACGTCCTGGCCTGGCTCCCACAGCCAAGGTGGCAGCCAGAACAACTCTTGCTTTCTTTCATGGTCTCTGGGAACTACTTGCATTGCCACCCAGACTTTGGGGCTGCGGGCTTTCCTGGCCACTCTGTCCTCACAAGCACCTTTTTTTCACTTTCCCCCAGCACCGGCCTCCAATATGCCGAACGTCCTGGCCTGGCTCCCACAGCCAAGGTGGCAGCCAGAACAACTCTTGCTTTCTTTCAAGGTCTCTGGGAACTACTTGCATTGCCACCCAGACTTTGGGGCTGCGGGCTTTCCTGGCCACTCTATCCTCCAAAGAACCTTTTTTTCACTTTCCCCCAGCACCGGCCTCCAATATGCCGAACGTGGCCTGGCTCCCACAGCCAAGGTGGCAGCCAGAACAACTCTTGCTTTCTTTCATGGTCTCTGGGAACTACTTGCATTGCCACCCAGACTTTGGGGCTGCGGCTTTCCTGGCCACTCTATCCTCCAAAGCTACCTTTTTTTCACTTTCCCCCAGCACCGGCCTCCAATATGCCGAACGTCCTGGCCTGGCTCCCACACCCAAGGTGGCAGCCAGATCAAATCTTGCTTTCTTTCAAGGTCTCTGGGAACTACTTGCAATGCCACCCAGACTTTGGGGCTGCACGCTTTCCTGGCCACTCTATCCTTAAAAGCACCTTTTTTTCACTTTCCCCAGCACCACCGCCTCAATATGCCGAACGTCCTGGCCTGGCTCCCACAGCCAAGGTGGCAGCCAGAACAACTCTTGCTTTCTTTCATGGTCTCTGGGAACTACTTGCATTGCCACCCAGACTTTGGGGCTGCGGGCTTTCCTGGCCACTCTATCCTCCAAAGAACCTTTTTTTCACTTTCCCCCCAGCACCGGCCTCCAATATGCCGAACGTCGTGCCTGGCTCCCACAGCCAAGGTGGCAGCCAGAACAACTCTTGCTTTCTTTCAAGGTCTCTGGGAACTACTTGCATTGCCACCCAGACTTTGGGGCTGCGGGCTTTCCTGGCCACTCTATCCCTCAAAAGCACAGATTTTTCACTTTACCCCCTGAACCGGCGGCCTCAAAAATTCCAAAAGATAGGAGCTGACTCCACAACCCAGGTGGCAGCCAGAACACCTCCTGCTTGTCTTTGCAAGTCTCTGGGAACTACTTGCATTGCCACCCAGACTTTGGGGCTGCACGCTTTCCTGGCCACTCTATCCTTAAAAGCACCCTTTTTTTCACTTTCCCCCAGCACCGGCCTCAAATATGCCGAACGTCCTGGCCTGGCTCCCACAGCCAAGGTGGCAGCCAGAACAACTCTTGCTTTCTTTCATGGTCTCTGGGAACTACTTGCATTGCCACCCAGACTTTGGGGCTGCGGGCTTTCCTGGCCACTCTATCCTCCAAAGAACCTTTTTTTCACTTTCCCCCAGCACCGGCCTCCAATATGCCGAACGTCCTGGCCTGGCTCCCACAGCCAAGGTGGCAGCCAGAACAACTCTTGCTTTCTTTCATGGTCTCTGGGAACTACTTGCATTGCCACCCAGACTTTGGGGCTGCACGCTTTCCTGGCCACTCTATCCTCCAAAGAACCTTTTTTTCACTTTCCCCCAGCACCGGCCTCCAATATGCCGAACGTCCTGGCCTGGCTCCCACACCCAAGGTGGCAGCCAGATCAAATCTTGCTTTCTTTCATGGTCTCTGGGAACTACTTGCATTGCCACCCAGACTTTGGGGCTGGCGGGCTTTCCTGCCCACTCTATCCTCCAAAGAACCTTTTTTTCACTTTCCCCCAGCACCGGACCCCAATATGCCGAACGTCCTGGCCTGGCTCCCACAGCCAAGGTGGCAGCCAGATCAACTCTTGCTTTCTTTCATGGTCTCTGGGAACTACTTGCATTGCCACCCAGACTTTGGGCTGCGGGCTTTCCTGGCCACTCTATCCTCCAAAGAACCTTTTTTTCACTTTCCCCCAGCACCGGCCTCCAATATGCCGAACGTCGTGGCCTGGCTCCCACAGCCAAGGTGGCAGCCAGAACAACTCTTGCTTTCTTTCAAGGTCTCTGGGAACTACTTGCATTGCCACCCAGACTTTGGGGCTGCGGGCTTTCCTGGCCACTCTATCCTCAAAAGCACAGATTTTTCACTTTACCCCTGAACCGGACCCCAATATGCTGAACGTCCTGGCCTGGCTCCCACAGCCAAGGTGGCAGCCAGAACAACTCTTGCTTTCTTTCAAGGTCTCTGGGAACTACTTGCATTGCCACCCAGACTTTGGGGCTGCACGCTTTCCTGGCCACTCTATCCTTAAAAGCACCTTTTTTTTCACTTTCCCCCAGCACCGGCCTCAAATATGCCGAACGTCCTGGCCTGGCTCCCACAGCCAAGGTGGCAGCCAGAACAACTCTTGCTTTCTTTCAAGGTCTCTGGGAACTACTTGCATTGCCACCCAGACTTTGGGGCTGCGGGCTTTCCTGGCCACTCTGTCCTCACAAGCACCTTTTTTTCACTTTCCCCCAGCACCGGCTTCCAATATGCCGAACGTCGTGGCCTGGCTCCCACAGCCAAGGTGGCAGCCAGAACAACTCTTGCTTTCTTTCAAGGTCTCTGGGAACTACTTGCATTGCCACCCAGACTTTGGGGCTGCGGGCTTTCCTGGCCACTCTATCCTCCAAAGAACCTTTTTTTCACTTTCCCCCAGCACCGGCCTCCAATATGCCGAACGTCCTGGCCTGGCTCCCACAGCCAAGGTGGCAGCCAGAACAACTCTTGCTTTCTTTCAAGGTCTCTGGGAGCTACTTGCATTGCCACCCAGACTTTGGGGCTGCACGCTTTCCTGGCCACTCTATCCTCCAAAGAACCTTTTTTTTCACTTTCCCCCAGCACCGGCCTCCAATATGCCGAACGTCCTGGCCTGGCTCCCACACCCAAGGTGGCAGCCAGATCAAATCTTGCTTTCTTTCATGGTCTCTGGGAACTACTTGCATTGCCACCCAGACTTTGGGGCTGCGGGCTTTCCTGGCCACTCTATCCTTAAAAGCACCTTTTTTTCACTTTCCCCCAGCACCGGCCTCCAATATGCCGAACGTCCTGGCCTGGCTCCCACAGCCAAGGTGGCAGCCAGAACAACTCTTGCTTTCTTTCATGGTCTCTGGGAACTACTTGCATTGCCACCCAGACTTTGGGGCTGCGGGCTTTCCTGGCCACTCTATCCTCCAAAGAACCTTTTTTTCACTTTCCCCCAGCACCGGCCTCCAATATGCCGAACGTCGTGGCCTGGCTCCCACAGCCAAGGTGGCAGCCAGAACAACTCTTGCTTTCTTTCAAGGTCTCTGGGAACTACTTGCATTGCCACCCAGACTTTGGGGCTGCGGGCTTTCCTGGCCACTCTATCCTCAAAAGCACAGATTTTTCACTTTACCCCTGAACCGGACCCCAATATGCTGAACGTCCTGGCCTGGCTCCCACAGCCAAGGTGGCAGCCAGAACAACTCTTGCTTTCTTTCAAGGTCTCTGGGAACTACTTGCATTGCCACCCAGACTTTGGGGCTGCGGGCTTTCCTGGCCACTCTATCCTCAAAAGCACAGATTTTTCACTTTACCCCTGAACCGGACCCCAATATGCTGAACGTCCTGGCCTGGCTCCCACAGCCAAGGTGGCAGCCAGAACAACTCTTGCTTTCTTTCAAGGTCTCTGGGAACTACTTGCATTGCCACCCAGACTTTGGGGCTGCACGCTTTCCTGGCCACTCTATCCTTAAAAGCACCTTTTTTTCACTTTCCCCCAGCACCGGCCTCAAATATGCCGAACGTCCTGGCCTGGCTCCCACAGCCAAGGTGGCAGCCAGAACAACTCTTGCTTTCTTTCATGGTCTCTGGGAACTACTTGCATTGCCACCCAGACTTTGGGGCTGCGGGCTTTCCTGGCCACTCTGTCCTCACAAGCACCTTTTTTTCACTTTCCCCCAGCACCGGCCTCCAATATGCCGAACGTCCTGGCCTGGCTCCCACACCCAAGGTGGCAGCCAGAACAACTCTTGCTTTCTTTCAAGGTCTCTGGGAACTACTTGCATTGCCACCCAGACTTTGGGGCTGCGGGCTTTCCTGGCCACTCTATCCTCAAAAGCACAGATTTTTCACTTTACCCCTGAACCGGACCCCAATATGCTGAACGTCCTGGCCTGGCTCCCACAGCCAAGGTGGCAGCCAGAACAACTCTTGCTTTCTTTCAAGGTCTCTGGGAACTACTTGCATTGCCACCCAGACTTTGGGGCTGCGGGCTTTCCTGGCCACTCTATCCTCCAAAGAACCTTTTTTTCACTTTCCCCCAGCACCGGCCTCCAATATGCCGAACGTCCTGGCCTGGCTCCCACAGCCAAGGTGGCAGCCAGATCAACTCTTGCTTTCTTTCATGGTCTCTGGGAACTACTTGCATTGCCACCCAGACTTTGGGGCTGCACGCTTTCCTGGCCACTCTATCCTTAAAAGCACCTTTTTTTCACTTTCCCCCAGCACCGGCCTCCAATATGCCGAACGTCCTGGCCTGGCTCCCACACCCAAGGTGGCAGCCAGATCAACTCTTGCTTTCATTCATGGTCTCTGGGAACTACTTGCATTGCCACCCAGACTTTGGGGCTGCACGCTTTCCTGGCCACTCTATCCTCCAAAGAACCTTTTTTTCACTTTCCCCCAGCACCGGCCTCAAATATGCCGAACGTCCTGGCCTGGCTCCCACAGCCAAGGTGGCAGCCAGAACAACTCTTGCTTTCTTTCATGGTCTCTGGGAACTACTTGCATTGCCACCCAGACTTTGGGGCTGCGGGCTTTCCTGGCCACTCTATCCTCACAAGCACAGATTTTTCACTTTCCCCCAGCACCGGCCTCCAATATGCCGAACGTCGTGGCCTGGCTCCCACAGCCAAGGTGGCAGCCAGAACAACTCTTGCTTTCTTTCAAGGTCTCTGGGAACTACTTGCATTGCCACCCAGACTTTGGGGCTGCGGGCTTTCCTGGCCACTCTATCCTCCAAAGAACCTTTTTTTCACTTTCCCCCAGCACCGGCCTCCAATATGCCGAACGTCGTGGCCTGGCTCCCACAGCCAAGGTGGCAGCCAGAACAACTCTTGCTTTCTTTCAAGGTCTCTGGGAACTACTTGCATTGCCACCCAGACTTTGGGGCTGCGGGCTTTCCTGGCCACTCTATCCTCCAAAGAACCTTTTTTCACTTTCCCCCAGCACCGGCCTCCAATATGCCGAACGTCCTGGCCTGGCTCCCACAGCCAAGGTGGCAGCCAGAACAACTCTTGCTTTCTTTCAAGGTCTCTGGGAACTACTTGCATTGCCACCCAGACTTTGGGGCTGCGGGCTTTCCTGGCCACTCTATCCTCCAAAGAACCTTTTTTTCACTTTCCCCCAGCACCGGCCTCCAATATGCCGAACGTCCTGGCCTGGCTCCCACAGCCAAGGTGGCAGCCAGAACAACTCTTGCTTTCTTTCATGGTCTCTGGGAACTACTTGCAATGCCACCCAGACTTTGGGGCTGCGGGCTTTCCTGGCCACTCTGTCCTCCAAAGAACCTTTTTTTCACTTTCCCCCAGCACCGGCCTCCAATATGCCGAACGTCCTGGCCTGGCTCCCACAGCCAAGGTGGCAGCCAGAACAACTCTTGCTTTCTTTCAAGGTCTCTGGGAACTACTTGCATTGCCACCCAGACTTTGGGGCTGCGGGCTTTCCTGGCCACTCTATCCTCACAAGCACCTTTTTTTCACTTTCCCCCAGCACCGGCCTCCAATATGCCGAACGTCGTGGCCTGGCTCCCACAGCCAAGGTGGCAGCCAGAACAACTCTTGCTTTCTTTCAAGGTCTCTGGGAACTACTTGCATTGCCACCCAGACTTTGGGGCTGCGGGCTTTCCTGGCCACTCTATCCTCCAAAGAACCTTTTTTTCACTTTCCCCCAGCACCGGCCTCCAATATGCCGAACGTCCTGGCCTGGCTCCCACAGCCAAGGTGGCAGCCAGAACAGCTCTTGCTTTCTTTCAAGGTCTCTGGGAACTACTTGCATTGCCACCCAGACTTTGGGGCTGCGGGCTTTCCTGGCCACTCTATCCTCCAAAGAACCTTTTTTTCACTTTCCCCCAGCACCGGACCCCAATATGCCGAACGTCCTGGCCTGGCTCCCACAGCCAAGGTGGCAGCCAGAACAACTCTTGCTTTCTTTCATGGTCTCTGGGAACTACTTGCAATGCCACCCAGACTTTGGGGCTGCGGGCTTTCCTGGCCACTCTATCCTCCAAAGAACCTTTTTTTCACTTTCCCCCAGCACCGGCCTCCAATATGCCGAACGTCCTGGCCTGGCTCCCACAGCCAAGGTGGCAGCCAGAACAACTCTTGCTTTCTTTCAAGGTCTCTGGGAACTACTTGCATTGCCACCCAGACTTTGGGGCTGCACGCTTTCCTGGCCACTCTATCCTCACAAGAACCTTTTTTTCACTTTCCCCCAGCACCGGCCCCCAATATGCCGAACGTCCTGGCCTGGCTCCCACAGCCAAGGTGGCAGCCAGAACAACTCTTGCTTTCTTTCATGGTCTCTGGGAACTACTTGCAATGCCACCCAGACTTTGGGGCTGCGGGCTTTCCTGGCCACTCTATCCTCCAAAGAACCTTTTTTTCACTTTCCCCCAGCACCGGCCTCCAATATGCCGAACGTCCTGGCCTGGCTCCCACAGCCAAGGTGGCAGCCAGAACAACTCTTGCTTTCTTTCAAGGTCTCTGGGAACTACTTGCATTGCCACCCAGACTTTGGGGCTGCGGGCTTTCCTGGCCACTCTATCCTCCAAAGAACCTTTTTTTCACTTTCCCCCAGCACCGGCCTCCAATATGCCGAACGTCCTGGCCTGGCTCCCACAGCCAAGGTGGCAGCCAGAACAACTCTTGCTTTCTTTCAAGGTCTCTGGGAACTACTTGCATTGCCACCCAGACTTTGGGGCTGCGGGCTTTCCTGGCCACTCTATCCTCCAAAGAACCTTTTTTTCACTTTCCCCCAGCACCGGCCTCCAATATGCCGAACGTCCTGGCCTGGCTCCCACAGCCAAGGTGGCAGCCAGAACAACTCTTGCTTTCTTTCAAGGTCTCTGGGAACTACTTGCATTGCCACCCAGACTTTGGGGCTGCGGGCTTTCCTGGCCACTCTATCCTCCAAAGAACCTTTTTTTCACTTTCCCCCAGCACCGGCCTCCAATATGCCGAACGTCCTGGCCTGGCTCCCACAGCCAAGGTGGCAGCCAGAACAACTCTTGCTTTCATTCATGGTCTCTGGGAACTACTTGCAATGCCACCCAGACTTTGGGGCTGCGGGCTTTCCTGGCCACTCTCTCCTCAAAAGAACCTTTTTTTCACTTTCCCCCAGCACCGGCCTCCAATATGCCGAACGTCCTGGCCTGGCTCCCACAGCCAAGGTGGCAGCCAGAACAACTCTTGCTTTCTTTCATGGTCTCTGGGAACTACTTGCATTGCCACCCAGACTTTGGGGCTGCGGGCTTTCCTGGCCACTCTATCCTCCAAAGAACCTTTTTTTCACTTTCCCCCAGCACCGGCCTCCAATATGCCGAACGTCGTGGCCTGGCTCCCACAGCCAAGGTGGCAGCCAGATCAACTCTTGCTTTCTTTCATGGTCTCTGGGAACTACTTGCATTGCCACCCAGACTTTGGGGCTGCGGGCTTTCCTGGCCACTCTATCCTCCAAAGAACCTTTTTTTCACTTTCCCCCAGCACCGGCCTCCAATATGCCGAACGTCCTGGCCTGGCTCCCACAGCCAAGGTGGCAGCCAGAACAACTCTTGCTTTCTTTCAAGGTCTCTGGGAACTACTTGCATTGCCACCCAGACTTTGGGGCTGCGGGCTTTCCTGGCCACTCTATCCTCCAAAGAACCTTTTTTTCACTTTCCCCCAGCACCGGCCTCCAATATGCCGAACGTCCTGGCCTGGCTCCCACAGCCAAGGTGGCAGCCAGAACAACTCTTGCTTTCATTCATGGTCTCTGGGAACTACTTGCAATGCCACCCAGACTTTGGGGCTGCGGGCTTTCCTGGCCACTCTCTCCTCAAAAGAACCTTTTTTTCACTTTCCCCCAGCACCGGCCTCCAATATGCCGAACGTCGTGGCCTGGCTCCCACAGCCAAGGTGGCAGCCAGAACAACTCTTGCTTTCTTTCATGGTCTCTGGGAACTACTTGCATTGCCACCCAGACTTTGGGGCTGCGGGCTTTCCTGGCCACTCTATCCTCCAAAGAACCTTTTTTTCACTTTCCCCCAGCACCGGACCCCAATATGCCGAACGTCCTGGCCTGGCTCCCACAGCCAAGGTGGCAGCCAGATCAACTCTTGCTTTCTTTCATGGTCTCTGGGAACTACTTGCATTGCCACCCAGACTTTGGGGCTGCGGGCTTTCCTGGCCACTCTATCCTCCAAAGAACCTTTTTTTCACTTTCCCCCAGCACCGGCCTCCAATATGCCGAACGTCCTGGCCTGGCTCCCACAGCCAAGGTGGCAGCCAGAACAAGTCTTGCTTTCATTCATGGTCTCTGGGAACTACTTGCAATGCCACCCAGACTTTGGGGCTGCGGGCTTTCCTGGCCACTCTCTCCTCAAAAGAACCTTTTTTTCACTTTCCCCCAGCACCGGCCTCCAATATGCCGAACGTCCTGGCCTGGCTCCCACAGCCAAGGTGGCAGCCAGATCAACTCTTGCTTTCTTTCATGGTCTCTGGGAACTACTTGCAATGCCACCCAGACTTTGGGGCTGCGGGCTTTCCTGGCCACTCTATCCTCCAAAGAACCTTTTTTTCACTTTCCCCCAGCACCGGCCTCCAATATGCCGAACGTCCTGGCCTGGCTCCCACAGCCAAGGTGGCAGCCAGAACAACTCTTGCTTTCTTTCAAGGTCTCTGGGAACTACTTGCATTGCCACCCAGACTTTGGGGCTGCGGGCTTTCCTGGCCACTCTATCCTCCAAAGAACCTTTTTTTCACTTTCCCCCAGCACCGGCCTCCAATATGCCGAACGTCCTGGCCTGGCTCCCACAGCCAAGGTGGCAGCCAGAACAACTCTTGCTTTCTTTCAAGGTCTCTGGGAACTACTTGCATTGCCACCCAGACTTTGGGGCTGCGGGCTTTCCTGGCCACTCTATCCTCCAAAGAACCTTTTTTTCACTTTCCCCCAGCACCGGCCTCCAATATGCCGAACGTCCTGGCCTGGCTCCCACAGCCAAGGTGGCAGCCAGAACAACTCTTGCTTTCTTTCAAGGTCTCTGGGAACTACTTGCATTGCCACCCAGACTTTGGGGCTGCACGCTTTCCTGGCCACTCTATCCTCCAAAGAACCTTTTTTTCACTTTCCCCCAGCACCGGCCTCCAATATGCCGAACGTCCTGGCCTGGCTCCCACAGCCAAGGTGGCAGCCAGAACAACTCTTGCTTTCTTTCAAGGTCTCTGGGAACTACTTGCATTGCCACCCAGACTTTGGGGCTGCACGCTTTCCTGGCCACTCTATCCTCCAAAGAACCTTTTTTTCACTTTCCCCCAGCACCGGCCTCCAATATGCCGAACGTCCTGGCCTGGCTCCCACAGCCAAGGTGGCAGCCAGAACAACTCTTGCTTTCATTCATGGTCTCTGGGAACTACTTGCAATGCCACCCAGACTTTGGGGCTGCGGGCTTTCCTGGCCACTCTCTCCTCAAAAGAACCTTTTTTTCACTTTCCCCCAGCACCGGCCTCCAATATGCCGAACGTCCTGGCCTGGCTCCCACAGCCAAGGTGGCAGCCAGAACAACTCTTGCTTTCTTTCATGGTCTCTGGGAACTACTTGCATTGCCACCCAGACTTTGGGGCTGCGGGCTTTCCTGCCCACTCTATCCTCCAAAGAACCTTTTTTTCACTTTCCCCCAGCACCGGACCCCAATATGCCGAACGTCCTGGCCTGGCTCCCACAGCCAAGGTGGCAGCCAGATCAACTCTTGCTTTCTTTCATGGTCTCTGGGAACTACTTGCATTGCCACCCAGACTTTGGGGCTGCGGGCTTTCCTGGCCACTCTATCCTCCAAAGAACCTTTTTTTCACTTTCCCCCAGCACCGGCCTCCAATATGCCGAACGTCCTGGCCTGGCTCCCACAGCCAAGGTGGCAGCCAGAACAACTCTTGCTTTCTTTCAAGGTCTCTGGGAACTACTTGCATTGCCACCCAGACTTTGGGGCTGCGGGCTTTCCTGGCCACTCTATCCTCACAAGAACCTTTTTTTCACTTTCCCCCAGCACCGGCCTCCAATATGCCGAACGTCCTGGCCTGGCTCCCACAGCCAAGGTGGCAGCCAGAACAACTCTTGCTTTCTTTCAAGGTCTCTGGGAACTACTTGCAATGCCACCCAGACTTTGGGGCTGCGGGCTTTCCTGGCCACTCTATCCTCCAAAGAACCTTTTTTTCACTTTCCCCCAGCACCGGCCTCCAATATGCCGAACGTCCTGGCCTGGCTCCCACAGCCAAGGTGGCAGCCAGATCAACTCTTGCTTTCATTCATGGTCTCTGGGAACTACTTGCAATGCCACCCAGACTTTGGGGCTGCGGGCTTTCCTGGCCACTCTCTCCTCAAAAGAACCTTTTTTTCACTTTCCCCCAGCACCGGCCTCCAATATGCCGAACGTCGTGGCCTGGCTCCCACAGCCAAGGTGGCAGCCAGAACAACTCTTGCTTTCTTTCATGGTCTCTGGGAACTACTTGCAATGCCACCCAGACTTTGGGGCTGCGGGCTTTCCTGGCCACTCTATCCTCCAAAGAACCTTTTTTTCACTTTCCCCCAGCACCGGCCTCCAATATGCCGAACGTCCTGGCCTGGCTCCCACAGCCAAGGTGGCAGCCAGAACAACTCTTGCTTTCTTTCAAGGTCTCTGGGAACTACTTGCATTGCCACCCAGACTTTGGGGCTGCACGCTTTCCTGGCCACTCTATCCTCCAAAGAACCTTTTTTTCACTTTCCCCCAGCACCGGCCTCCAATATGCCGAACGTCCTGGCCTGGCTCCCACAGCCAAGGTGGCAGCCAGAACAACTCTTGCTTTCTTTCAAGGTCTCTGGGAACTACTTGCATTGCCACCCAGACTTTGGGGCTGCACGCTTTCCTGGCCACTCTATCCTCACAAGAACCTTTTTTTCACTTTCCCCCAGCACCGGCCTCCAATATGCCGAACGTCCTGGCCTGGCTCCCACAGCCAAGGTGGCAGCCAGAACAACTCTTGCTTTCTTTCAAGGTCTCTGGGAACTACTTGCATTGCCACCCAGACTTTGGGGCTGCACGCTTTCCTGGCCACTCTATCCTCCAAAGAACCTTTTTTTCACTTTCCCCCAGCACCGGCCTCCAATATGCCGAACGTCCTGGCCTGGCTCCCACAGCCAAGGTGGCAGCCAGAACAACTCTTGCTTTCATTCATGGTCTCTGGGAACTACTTGCAATGCCACCCAGACTTTGGGGCTGCGGGCTTTCCTGGCCACTCTATCCTCCAAAGAACCTTTTTTTCACTTTCCCCCAGCACCGGACCCCAATATGCCGAACGTCCTGGCCTGGCTCCCACAGCCAAGGTGGCAGCCAGATCAACTCTTGCTTTCTTTCATGGTCTCTGGGAACTACTTGCATTGCCACCCAGACTTTGGGGCTGCGGGCTTTCCTGGCCACTCTATCCTCCAAAGAACCTTTTTTTCACTTTCCCCCAGCACCGGCCTCCAATATGCCGAACGTCCTGGCCTGGCTCCCACAGCCAAGGTGGCAGCCAGAACAACTCTTGCTTTCTTTCAAGGTCTCTGGGAACTACTTGCATTGCCACCCAGACTTTGGGGCTGCGGGCTTTCCTGGCCACTCTATCCTCACAAGAACCTTTTTTTCACTTTCCCCCAGCACCGGCCTCCAATATGCCGAACGTCCTGGCCTGGCTCCCACAGCCAAGGTGGCAGCCAGAACAACTCTTGCTTTCATTCATGGTCTCTGGGAACTACTTGCAATGCCACCCAGACTTTGGGGCTGCGGGCTTTCCTGGCCACTCTATCCTCCAAAGAACCTTTTTTTCACTTTCCCCCAGCACCGGACCCCAATATGCCGAACGTCCTGGCCTGGCTCCCACAGCCAAGGTGGCAGCCAGATCAACTCTTGCTTTCTTTCATGGTCTCTGGGAACTACTTGCATTGCCACCCAGACTTTGGGGCTGCGGGCTTTCCTGGCCACTCTATCCTCCAAAGAACCTTTTTTTCACTTTCCCCCAGCACCGGCCTCCAATATGCCGAACGTCCTGGCCTGGCTCCCACAGCCAAGGTGGCAGCCAGAACAACTCTTGCTTTCTTTCAAGGTCTCTGGGAACTACTTGCATTGCCACCCAGACTTTGGGGCTGCGGGCTTTCCTGGCCACTCTATCCTCACAAGAACCTTTTTTTCACTTTCCCCCAGCACCGGCCTCCAATATGCCGAACGTCCTGGCCTGGCTCCCACAGCCAAGGTGGCAGCCAGAACAACTCTTGCTTTCATTCATGGTCTCTGGGAACTACTTGCAATGCCACCCAGACTTTGGGGCTGCGGGCTTTCCTGGCCACTCTCTCCTCAAAAGAACCTTTTTTTCACTTTCCCCCAGCACCGGCCTCCAATATGCCGAACGTCCTGGCCTGGCTCCCACAGCCAAGGTGGCAGCCAGAACAACTCTTGCTTTCTTTCATGGTCTCTGGGAACTACTTGCAATGCCACCCAGACTTTGGGGCTGCGGGCTTTCCTGGCCACTCTATCCTCCAAAGAACCTTTTTTTCACTTTCCCCCAGCACCGGCCTCCAATATGCCGAACGTCCTGGCCTGGCTCCCACAGCCAAGGTGGCAGCCAGAACAACTCTTGCTTTCTTTCAAGGTCTCTGGGAACTACTTGCATTGCCACCCAGACTTTGGGGCTGCGGGCTTTCCTGGCCACTCTATCCTCCAAAGAACCTTTTTTTCACTTTCCCCCAGCACCGGCCTCCAATATGCCGAACGTCCTGGCCTGGCTCCCACAGCCAAGGTGGCAGCCAGAACAACTCTTGCTTTCTTTCAAGGTCTCTGGGAACTACTTGCATTGCCACCCAGACTTTGGGGCTGCGGGCTTTCCTGGCCACTCTATCCTCCAAAGAACCTTTTTTTCACTTTCCCCCAGCACCGGCCTCCAATATGCCGAACGTCCTGGCCTGGCTCCCACAGCCAAGGTGGCAGCCAGAACAACTCTTGCTTTCTTTCAAGGTCTCTGGGAACTACTTGCATTGCCACCCAGACTTTGGGGCTGCGGGCTTTCCTGGCCACTCTATCCTCACAAGAACCTTTTTTTCACTTTCCCCCAGCACCGGCCTCCAATATGCCGAACGTCCTGGCCTGGCTCCCACAGCCAAGGTGGCAGCCAGAACAACTCTTGCTTTCTTTCATGGTCTCTGGGAACTACTTGCAATGCCACCCAGACTTTGGGGCTGCGGGCTTTCCTGGCCACTCTATCCTCCAAAGAACCTTTTTTTCACTTTCCCCCAGCACCGGCCTCCAATATGCCGAACGTCCTGGCCTGGCTCCCACAGCCAAGGTGGCAGCCAGAACAACTCTTGCTTTCTTTCAAGGTCTCTGGGAACTACTTGCATTGCCACCCAGACTTTGGGGCTGCGGGCTTTCCTGGCCACTCTATCCTCCAAAGAACCTTTTTTTCACTTTCCCCCAGCACCGGCCTCCAATATGCCGAACGTCCTGGCCTGGCTCCCACAGCCAAGGTGGCAGCCAGAACAACTCTTGCTTTCTTTCAAGGTCTCTGGGAACTACTTGCATTGCCACCCAGACTTTGGGGCTGCGGGCTTTCCTGGCCACTCTATCCTCCAAAGAACCTTTTTTTCACTTTCCCCCAGCACCGGCCTCCAATATGCCGAACGTCCTGGCCTGGCTCCCACAGCCAAGGTGGCAGCCAGAACAACTCTTGCTTTCTTTCAAGGTCTCTGGGAACTACTTGCATTGCCACCCAGACTTTGGGGCTGCACGCTTTCCTGGCCACTCTATCCTCCAAAGAACCTTTTTTTCACTTTCCCCCAGCACCGGCCTCCAATATGCCGAACGTCCTGGCCTGGCTCCCACAGCCAAGGTGGCAGCCAGAACAACTCTTGCTTTCTTTCAAGGTCTCTGGGAACTACTTGCATTGCCACCCAGACTTTGGGGCTGCGGGCTTTCCTGGCCACTCTATCCTCCAAAGAACCTTTTTTTCACTTTCCCCCAGCACCGGCCTCCAATATGCCGAACGTCCTGGCCTGGCTCCCACAGCCAAGGTGGCAGCCAGAACAACTCTTGCTTTCTTTCATGGTCTCTGGGAACTACTTGCATTGCCACCCAGACTTTGGGGCTGCGGGCTTTCCTGGCCACTCTATCCTCCAAAGAACCTTTTTTTCACTTTCCCCCAGCACCGGCCTCCAATATGCCGAACGTCCTGGCCTGGCTCCCACAGCCAAGGTGGCAGCCAGAACAACTCTTGCTTTCTTTCATGGTCTCTGGGAACTACTTGCATTGCCACCCAGACTTTGGGGCTGCGGGCTTTCCTGGCCACTCTATCCTCCAAAGAACCTTTTTTTCACTTTCCCCCAGCACCGGCCTCCAATATGCCGAACGTCCTGGCCTGGCTCCCACAGCCAAGGTGGCAGCCAGAACAACTCTTGCTTTCTTTCAAGGTCTCTGGGAACTACTTGCATTGCCACCCAGACTTTGGGGCTGCGGGCTTTCCTGGCCACTCTATCCTCCAAAGAACCTTTTTTTC
The DNA here is from genome assembly GCF_964106895.1 of Numenius arquata. Lineage (NCBI taxonomy): Eukaryota > Metazoa > Chordata > Aves > Charadriiformes > Scolopacidae > Numenius > Numenius arquata. The sequence goes on along the minus strand of NW_027414595.1, from coordinate 67,725 downwards.
ACTTTCCCCCAGCACCGGCCTCCAATATGCCGAACGTCGTGGCCTGGCTCCCACAGCCAAGGTGGCAGCCAGAACAACTCTTGCTTTCTTTCAAGGTCTCTGGGAACTACTTGCATTGCCACCCAGACTTTGGGGCTGCGGGCTTTCCTGGCCACTCTATCCTCCAAAGAACCTTTTTTTCACTTTCCCCCAGCACCGGCCTCCAATATGCCGAACGTCCTGGCCTGGCTCCCACAGCCAAGGTGGCAGCCAGAACAACTCTTGCTTTCTTTCAAGGTCTCTGGGAACTACTTGCATTGCCACCCAGACTTTGGGGCTGCGGGCTTTCCTGGCCACTCTATCCTCCAAAGAACCTTTTTTTCACTTTCCCCCAGCACCGGCCTCCAATATGCCGAACGTCCTGGCCTGGCTCCCACAGCCAAGGTGGCAGCCAGAACAACTCTTGCTTTCTTTCAAGGTCTCTGGGAACTACTTGCATTGCCACCCAGACTTTGGGGCTGCGGGCTTTCCTGGCCACTCTATCCTCCAAAGAACCTTTTTTTCACTTTCCCCCAGCACCGGCCTCCAATATGCCGAACGTCCTGGCCTGGCTCCCACAGCCAAGGTGGCAGCCAGAACAACTCTTGCTTTCTTTCATGGTCTCTGGGAACTACTTGCATTGCCACCCAGACTTTGGGGCTGCGGGCTTTCCTGGCCACTCTATCCTCCAAAGAACCTTTTTTTCACTTTCCCCCAGCACCGGCCTCCAATATGCCGAACGTCCTGGCCTGGCTCCCACAGCCAAGGTGGCAGCCAGAACAACTCTTGCTTTCTTTCAAGGTCTCTGGGAACTACTTGCATTGCCACCCAGACTTTGGGGCTGCACGCTTTCCTGGCCACTCTATCCTCCAAAGAACCTTTTTTTCACTTTCCCCCAGCACCGGCCTCCAATATGCCGAACGTCCTGGCCTGGCTCCCACAGCCAAGGTGGCAGCCAGAACAACTCTTGCTTTCATTCATGGTCTCTGGGAACTACTTGCAATGCCACCCAGACTTTGGGGCTGCACGCTTTCCTGGCCACTCTATCCTCCAAAGAACCTTTTTTTCACTTTCCCCCAGCACCGGCCTCCAATATGCCGAACGTCCTGGCCTGGCTCCCACAGCCAAGGTGGCAGCCAGAACAACTCTTGCTTTCTTTCATGGTCTCTGGGAACTACTTGCATTGCCACCCAGACTTTGGGGCTGCGGGCTTTCCTGGCCACTCTATCCTCCAAAGAACCTTTTTTTCACTTTACCCCAGCACCGGACCCCAATATGCCGAACGTCCTGGCCTGGCTCCCACAGCCAAGGTGGCAGCCAGAACAACTCTTGCTTTCTTTCAAGGTCTCTGGGAACTACTTGCATTGCCACCCAGACTTTGGGGCTGCGGGCTTTCCTGGCCACTCTATCCTCCAAAGAACCTTTTTTTCACTTTCCCCCAGCACCAGCCTCCAATATGCCGAACGTCCTGGCCTGGCTCCCACAGCCAAGGTGGCAGCCAGAACAACTCTTGCTTTCTTTCATGGTCTCTGGGAACTACTTGCATTGCCACCCAGACTTTGGGGCTGCGGGCTTTCCTGGCCACTCTATCCTCCAAAGAACCTTTTTTTCACTTTCCCCCAGCACCGGCCTCCAATATGCCGAACGTCCTGGCCTGGCTCCCACAGCCAAGGTGGCAGCCAGAACAACTCTTGCTTTCTTTCAAGGTCTCTGGGAACTACTTGCATTGCCACCCAGACTTTGGGGCTGCGGGCTTTCCTGGCCACTCTATCCTCCAAAGAACCTTTTTTTCACTTTCCCCCAGCACCGGCCTCCAATATGCCGAACGTCCTGGCCTGGCTCCCACAGCCAAGGTGGCAGCCAGAACAACTCTTGCTTTCATTCATGGTCTCTGGGAACTACTTGCAATGCCACCCAGACTTTGGGGCTGCGGGCTTTCCTGGCCACTCTCTCCTCAAAAGAACCTTTTTTTCACTTTCCCCCAGCACCGGCCTCCAATATGCCGAACGTCGTGGCCTGGCTCCCACAGCCAAGGTGGCAGCCAGAACAACTCTTGCTTTCTTTCATGGTCTCTGGGAACTACTTGCAATGCCACCCAGACTTTGGGGCTGCGGGCTTTCCTGGCCACTCTATCCTCCAAAGAACCTTTTTTTCACTTTCCCCCAGCACCGGCCTCCAATATGCCGAACGTCCTGGCCTGGCTCCCACAGCCAAGGTGGCAGCCAGAACAACTCTTGCTTTCTTTCAAGGTCTCTGGGAACTACTTGCATTGCCACCCAGACTTTGGGGCTGCACGCTTTCCTGGCCACTCTATCCTCCAAAGAACCTTTTTTTCACTTTCCCCCAGCACCGGCCTCCAATATGCCGAACGTCCTGGCCTGGCTCCCACAGCCAAGGTGGCAGCCAGAACAACTCTTGCTTTCTTTCAAGGTCTCTGGGAACTACTTGCATTGCCACCCAGACTTTGGGGCTGCGGGCTTTCCTGGCCACTCTATCCTCCAAAGAACCTTTTTTTCACTTTCCCCCAGCACCGGCCTCCAATATGCTGAACGTCCTGGCCTGGCTCCCACAGCCAAGGTGGCAGCCAGAACAACTCTTGCTTTCTTTCAAGGTCTCTGGGAACTACTTGCATTGCCACCCAGACTTTGGGGCTGCGGGCTTTCCTGGCCACTCTATCCTCCAAAGAACCTTTTTTTCACTTTCCCCCAGCACCGGCCTCCAATATGCCGAACGTCCTGGCCTGGCTCCCACAGCCAAGGTGGCAGCCAGAACAACTCTTGCTTTCTTTCAAGGTCTCTGGGAACTACTTGCATTGCCACCCAGACTTTGGGGCTGCACGCTTTCCTGGCCACTCTATCCTCCAAAGAACCTTTTTTTCACTTTCCCCCAGCACCGGCCTCCAATATGCCGAACGTCCTGGCCTGGCTCCCACAGCCAAGGTGGCAGCCAGAACAACTCTTGCTTTCTTTCAAGGTCTCTGGGAACTACTTGCATTGCCACCCAGACTTTGGGGCTGCGGGCTTTCCTGGCCACTCTATCCTCCAAAGAACCTTTTTTTCACTTTCCCCCAGCACCAGCCTCCAATATGCCGAACGTCCTGGCCTGGCTCCCACAGCCAAGGTGGCAGCCAGAACAACTCTTGCTTTCTTTCATGGTCTCTGGGAACTACTTGCATTGCCACCCAGACTTTGGGGCTGCGGGCTTTCCTGGCCACTCTATCCTCCAAAGAACCTTTTTTTCACTTTCCCCCAGCACCGGCCTCCAATATGCCGAACGTCGTGGCCTGGCTCCCACAGCCAAGGTGGCAGCCAGAACAACTCTTGCTTTCTTTCAAGGTCTCTGGGAACTACTTGCATTGCCACCCAGACTTTGGGGCTGCGGGCTTTCCTGGCCACTCTATCCTCCAAAGAACCTTTTTTTCACTTTCCCCCAGCACCGGCCTCCAATATGCCGAACGTCCTGGCCTGGCTCCCACAGCCAAGGTGGCAGCCAGAACAACTCTTGCTTTCATTCATGGTCTCTGGGAACTACTTGCAATGCCACCCAGACTTTGGGGCTGCGGGCTTTCCTGGCCACTCTCTCCTCAAAAGAACCTTTTTTTCACTTTCCCCCAGCACCGGCCTCCAATATGCCGAACGTCGTGGCCTGGCTCCCACAGCCAAGGTGGCAGCCAGAACAACTCTTGCTTTCTTTCATGGTCTCTGGGAACTACTTGCAATGCCACCCAGACTTTGGGGCTGCGGGCTTTCCTGGCCACTCTATCCTCCAAAGAACCTTTTTTTCACTTTCCCCCAGCACCGGCCTCCAATATGCCGAACGTCCTGGCCTGGCTCCCACAGCCAAGGTGGCAGCCAGAACAACTCTTGCTTTCTTTCAAGGTCTCTGGGAACTACTTGCATTGCCACCCAGACTTTGGGGCTGCACGCTTTCCTGGCCACTCTATCCTCCAAAGAACCTTTTTTTCACTTTCCCCCAGCACCGGCCTCCAATATGCCGAACGTCCTGGCCTGGCTCCCACAGCCAAGGTGGCAGCCAGAACAACTCTTGCTTTCTTTCAAGGTCTCTGGGAACTACTTGCATTGCCACCCAGACTTTGGGGCTGCGGGCTTTCCTGGCCACTCTATCCTCCAAAGAACCTTTTTTTCACTTTCCCCCAGCACCGGCCTCCAATATGCCGAACGTCCTGGCCTGGCTCCCACAGCCAAGGTGGCAGCCAGAACAACTCTTGCTTTCTTTCAAGGTCTCTGGGAACTACTTGCATTGCCACCCAGACTTTGGGGCTGCGGGCTTTCCTGGCCACTCTATCCTCAAAGAACCTTTTTTTCACTTTCCCCCAGCACCGGCCTCCAATATGCCGAACGTCCCTGGCCTGGCTCCCACAGCCAAGGTGGCAGCCAGAACAACTCTTGCTTTCTTTCAAGGTCTCTGGGAACTACTTGCATTGCCACCCAGACTTTGGGGCTGCACGCTTTCCTGGCCACTCTATCCTCCAAAGAACCTTTTTTTCACTTTCCCCAGCACCGGCCTCCAATATGCCGAACGTCCTGGCCTGGCTCCCACAGCCAAGGTGGCAGCCAGAACAACTCTTGCTTTCTTTCAAGGTCTCTGGGAACTACTTGCATTGCCACCCAGACTTTGGGGCTGCACGCTTTCCTGGCCACTCTATCCTCACAAGAACCTTTTTTTCACTTTCCCCCAGCACCGGCCTCCAATATGCCGAACGTCCTGGCCTGGCTCCCACAGCCAAGGTGGCAGCCAGAACAACTCTTGCTTTCTTTCAAGGTCTCTGGGAACTACTTGCATTGCCACCCAGACTTTGGGGCTGCGGCTTTCCTGGCCACTCTATCCTCCAAAGAACCTTTTTTTCACTTTCCCCCAGCACCGGCCTCCAATATGCCGAACGTCCTGGCCTGGCTCCCACAGCCAAGGTGGCAGCCAGAACAACTCTTGCTTTCTTTCAAGGTCTCTGGGAACTACTTGCATTGCCACCCAGACTTTGGGGCTGCGGGCTTTCCTGGCCACTCTATCCTCCAAAGAACCTTTTTTTCACTTTCCCCCAGCACCGGCCTCCAATATGCGAACGTCCTGGCCTGGCTCCCACAGCCAAGGTGGCAGCCAGAACAACTCTTGCTTTCTTTCATGGTCTCTGGGAACTACTTGCATTGCCACCCAGACTTTGGGGCTGCGGGCCTTTCCTGGCCACTCTATCCTCCAAAGAACCTTTTTTTCACTTTCCCCCAGCACCGGCCTCCAATATGCCGAACGTCCTGGCCTGGCGTGGCAGCCAGAACAACTCTTGCTTTCTTTCAAGGTCTCTGGGAACTACTTGCATTGCCACCCAGACTTTGGGGCTGCACGCTTTCCTGGCCACTCTATCCTCCAAAGAACCTTTTTTTCACTTTCCCCCAGCACCGGCCTCCAATATGCCGAACGTCCTGGCCTGGCTCCCACAGCCAAGGTGGCAGCCAGAACAACTCTTGCTTTCATTCATGGTCTCTGGGAACTACTTGCAATGCCACCCAGACTTTGGGGCTGCACGCTTTCCTGGCCACTCTATCCTCCAAAGAACCTTTTTTTCACTTTCCCCCAGCACCGGCCTCCAATATGCCGAACGTCCTGGCCTGGCTCCCACAGCCAAGGTGGCAGCCAGAACAACTCTTGCTTTCTTTCATGGTCTCTGGGAACTACTTGCATTGCCACCCAGACTTTGGGGCTGCGGGCTTTCCTGGCCACTCTATCCTCCAAAGAACCTTTTTTTCACTTTCCCCCAGCACCGGACCCCAATATGCCGAACGTCCTGGCCTGGCTCCCACAGCCAAGGTGGCAGCCAGAACAACTCTTGCTTTCTTTCAAGGTCTCTGGGAACTACTTGCATTGCCACCCAGACTTTGGGGCTGCGGGCTTTCCTGGCCACTCTATCCTCCAAAGAACCTTTTTTTCACTTTCCCCCAGCACCAGCCTCCAATATGCCGAACGTCCTGGCCTGGCTCCCACAGCCAAGGTGGCAGCCAGAACAACTCTTGCTTTCTTTCAAGGTCTCTGGGAACTACTTGCATTGCCACCCAGACTTTGGGGCTGCGGGCTTTCCTGGCCACTCTATCCTCCAAAGAACCTTTTTTTCACTTTCCCCCAGCACCGGCCTCCAATATGCCGAACGTCCTGGCCTGGCTCCCACAGCCAAGGTGGCAGCCAGAACAACTCTTGCTTTCTTTCAAGGTCTCTGGGAACTACTTGCATTGCCACCCAGACTTTGGGGCTGCGGGCTTTCCTGGCCACTCTATCCTCCAAAGAACCTTTTTTTCACTTTCCCCCAGCACCGGCCTCCAATATGCCGAACGTCCTGGCGCCTGGCTCCCACAGCCAAGGTGGCAGCCAGAACAACTCTTGCTTTCTTTCATGGTCTCTGGGAACTACTTGCATTGCCACCCAGACTTTGGGGCTGCACGCTTTCCTGGCCACTCTATCCTCCAAAGAACCTTTTTTTCACTTTCCCCAGCACCGGCCTCCATATGCCGAACGTCCTGGCCTGGCTCCCACAGCCAAGGTGGCAGCCAGAACAACTCTTGCTTTCTTTCAAGGTCTCTGGGAACTACTTGCATTGCCACCCAGACTTTGGGGCTGCGACGCTTTCCTGGCCACTCTATCCTCCAAAGAACCTTTTTTTCACTTTCCCCCAGCACCGGCCTCCAATATGCCGAACGTCCTGGCCTGGCTCCCACAGCCAAGGTGGCAGCCAGAACAACTCTTGCTTTCTTTCAAGGTCTCTGGGAACTACTTGCATTGCCACCCAGACTTTGGGGCTGCGGGCTTTCCTGGCCACTCTATCCTCCAAAGAACCTTTTTTTCACTTTCCCCCAGCACCGGCCTCCAATATGCCGAACGTCCTGGCCTGGCTCCCACAGCCAAGGTGGCAGCCAGAACAACTCTTGCTTTCTTTCAAGGTCTCTGGGAACTACTTGCATTGCCACCCAGACTTTGGGGCTGCGGGCTTTCCTGGCCACTCTATCCTCCAAAGAACCTTTTTTTCACTTTCCCCCAGCACCGGCCTCCAATATGCCGAACGTCCTGGCCTGGCTCCCACAGCCAAGGTGGCAGCCAGAACAACTCTTGCTTTCTTTCAAGGTCTCTGGGAACTACTTGCATTGCCACCCAGACTTTGGGCTGCGGGCTTTCCTGGCCACTCTATCCTCCAAAGAACCTTTTTTTCACTTTCCCCCAGCACCGGCCTCCAATATGCCGAACGTCCTGGCCTGGCTCCCACAGCCAAGGTGGCAGCCAGAACAACTCTTGCTTTCTTTCATGGTCTCTGGGAACTACTTGCATTGCCACCCAGACTTTGGGGCTGCGGGCTTTCCTGGCCACTCTATCCTCCAAAGAACCTTTTTTTCACTTTCCCCCAGCACCGGCCTCCAATATGCCGAACGTCCTGGCCTGGCTCCCACAGCCAAGGTGGCAGCCAGAACAACTCTTGCTTTCTTTCAAGGTCTCTGGGAACTACTTGCATTGCCACCCAGACTTTGGGGCTACACGCTTTCCTGGCCACTCTATCCTCCAAAGAACCTTTTTTTCACTTTCCCCCAGCACCGGCCTCCAATATGCCGAACGTCCTGGCCTGGCTCCCACAACCAAGGTGGCAGCCAGAACAACTCTTGCTTTCATTCATGGTCTCTGGGAACTACTTGCAATGCCACCCAGACTTTGGGGCTGCACGCTTTCCTGGCCACTCTATCCTCCAAAGAACCTTTTTTTCACTTTCCCCCAGCACCGGCCTCCAATATGCCGAACGTCCTGGCCTGGCTCCCACAGCCAAGGTGGCAGCCAGAACAACTCTTGCTTTCTTTCATGGTCTCTGGGAACTACTTGCATTGCCACCCAGACTTTGGGGCTGCGGGCTTTCCTGGCCACTCTATCCTCCAAAGAACCTTTTTTTCACTTTCCCCCAGCACCGGACCCCAATATGCCGAACGTCCTGGCCTGGCTCCCACAGCCAAGGTGGCAGCCAGATCAACTCTTGCTTTCTTTCATGGTCTCTGGGAACTACTTGCATTGCCACCCAGACTTTGGGGCTGCGGGCTTTCCTGGCCACTCTATCCTCCAAAGAACCTTTTTTTCACTTTCCCCCAGCACCGGCCTCCAATATGCCGAACGTCCTGGCCTGGCTCCCACAGCCAAGGTGGCAGCCAGAACAACTCTTGCTTTCTTTCAAGGTCTCTGGGAACTACTTGCATTGCCACCCAGACTTTGGGGCTGCACGCTTTCCTGGCCACTCTATCCTCACAAGAACCTTTTTTTCACTTTCCCCCAGCACCGGCCTCCAATATGCCGAACGTCCTGGCCTGGCTCCCGCAGCCAAGGTGGCAGCCAGAACAACTCTTGCTTTCTTTCATGGTCTCTGGGAACTACTTGCAATGCCACCCAGACTTTGGGGCTGCGGGCTTTCCTGGCCACTCTCTCCTCCAAAGAACCTTTTTTTCACTTTCCCCCAGCACCGGCCTCCAATATGCCGAACGTCCTGGCCTGGCTCCCACAGCCAAGGTGGCAGCCAGAACAACTCTTGCTTTCTTTCAAGGTCTCTGGGAACTACTTGCATTGCCACCCAGACTTTGGGGCTGCGGGCTTTCCTGGCCACTCTATCCTCCAAAGAACCTTTTTTTCACTTTCCCCCAGCACCGGCCTCCAATATGCCGAACGTCCTGGCCTGGCTCCCACAGCCAAGGTGGCAGCCAGAACAACTCTTGCTTTCTTTCAAGGTCTCTGGGAACTACTTGCATTGCCACCCAGACTTTGGGGCTGCGGGCTTTCCTGGCCACTCTATCCTCCAAAGAACCTTTTTTTCACTTTCCCCCAGCACCAGCCTCCAATATGCCGAACGTCCTGGCCTGGCTCCCACAGCCAAGGTGGCAGCCAGAACAACTCTTGCTTTCTTTCATGGTCTCTGGGAACTACTTGCATTGCCACCCAGACTTTGGGGCTGCGGGCTTTCCTGGCCACTCTATCCTCCAAAGAACCTTTTTTTCACTTTCCCCCAGCACCGGCCTCCAATATGCCGAACGTCCTGGCCTGGCTCCCACAGCCAAGGTGGCAGCCAGAACAACTCTTGCTTTCTTTCAAGGTCTCTGGGAACTACTTGCATTGCCACCCAGACTTTGGGGCTGCGGGCTTTCCTGGCCACTCTATCCTCCAAAGAACCTTTTTTTCACTTTCCCCCAGCACCGGCCTCCAATATGCCGAACGTCCTGGCCTGGCTCCCACAGCCAAGGTGGCAGCCAGAACAACTCTTGCTTTCATTCATGGTCTCTGGGAACTACTTGCAATGCCACCCAGACTTTGGGGCTGCGGGCTTTCCTGGCCACTCTCTCCTCCAAAGAACCTTTTTTTCACTTTCCCCCAGCACCGGCCTCCAATATGCCGAACGTCGTGGCCTGGCTCCCACAGCCAAGGTGGCAGCCAGAACAACTCTTGCTTTCTTTCATGGTCTCTGGGAACTACTTGCAATGCCACCCAGACTTTGGGGCTGCGGGCTTTCCTGGCCACTCTATCCTCCAAAGAACCTTTTTTTCACTTTCCCCCAGCACCGGCCTCCAATATGCCGAACGTCCTGGCCTGGCTCCCACAGCCAAGGTGGCAGCCAGAACAACTCTTGCTTTCTTTCAAGGTCTCTGGGAACTACTTGCATTGCCACCCAGACTTTGGGGCTGCACGCTTTCCTGGCCACTCTATCCTCCAAAGAACCTTTTTTTCACTTTCCCCCAGCACCGGCCTCCAATATGCCGAACGTCCTGGCCTGGCTCCCACAGCCAAGGTGGCAGCCAGAACAACTCTTGCTTTCTTTCAAGGTCTCTGGGAACTACTTGCATTGCCACCCAGACTTTGGGGCTGCACGCTTTCCTGGCCACTCTATCCTTAAAAGCACCTTTTTTTCACTTTCCCCCAGCACCGGCCTCCAATATGCCGAACGTCCTGGCCTGGCTCCCACAGCCAAGGTGGCAGCCAGAACAACTCTTGCTTTCTTTCAAGGTCTCTGGGAACTACTTGCATTGCCACCCAGACTTTGGGGCTGCACGCTTTCCTGGCCACTCTATCCTCCAAAGAACCTTTTTTTCACTTTCCCCCAGCACCGGCCTCCAATATGCCGAACGTCCTGGCCTGGCTCCCACAGCCAAGGTGGCAGCCAGAACAACTCTTGCTTTCATTCATGGTCTCTGGGAACTACTTGCAATGCCACCCAGACTTTGGGGCTGCGGGCTTTCCTGGCCACTCTCTCCTCAAAAGAACCTTTTTTTCACTTTCCCCCAGCACCGGCCTCCAATATGCCGAACGTCCTGGCCTGGCTCCCACAGCCAAGGTGGCAGCCAGAACAACTCTTGCTTTCTTTCATGGTCTCTGGGAACTACTTGCATTGCCACCCAGACTTTGGGGCTGCGGGCTTTCCTGGCCACTCTATCCTCCAAAGAACCTTTTTTTCACTTTCCCCCAGCACCGGACCCCAATATGCCGAACGTCCTGGCCTGGCTCCCACAGCCAAGGTGGCAGCCAGATCAACTCTTGCTTTCTTTCATGGTCTCTGGGAACTACTTGCATTGCCACCCAGACTTTGGGGCTGCGGGCTTTCCTGGCCACTCTATCCTCCAAAGAACCTTTTTTTCACTTTCCCCCAGCACCGGCCTCCAATATGCCGAACGTCCTGGCCTGGCTCCCACAGCCAAGGTGGCAGCCAGAACAACTCTTGCTTTCTTTCAAGGTCTCTGGGAACTACTTGCATTGCCACCCAGACTTTGGGGCTGCACGCTTTCCTGGCCACTCTATCCTCACAAGAACCTTTTTTTCACTTTCCCCCAGCACCGGCCTCCAATATGCCGAACGTCCTGGCCTGGCTCCCACAGCCAAGGTGGCAGCCAGAACAACTCTTGCTTTCTTTCATGGTCTCTGGGAACTACTTGCAATGCCACCCAGACTTTGGGGCTGCGGGCTTTCCTGGCCACTCTATCCTCCAAAGAACCTTTTTTTCACTTTCCCCCAGCACCGGCCTCCAATATGCCGAACGTCCTGGCCTGGCTCCCACAGCCAAGGTGGCAGCCAGAACAACTCTTGCTTTCTTTCATGGTCTCTGGGAACTACTTGCATTGCCACCCAGACTTTGGGGCTGCGGGCTTTCCTGGCCACTCTATCCTCCAAAGAACCTTTTTTTCACTTTCCCCCAGCACCGGACCCCAATATGCCGAACGTCCTGGCCTGGCTCCCACAGCCAAGGTGGCAGCCAGATCAACTCTTGCTTTCTTTCATGGTCTCTGGGAACTACTTGCATTGCCACCCAGACTTTGGGGCTGCGGGCTTTCCTGGCCACTCTATCCTCCAAAGAACCTTTTTTTCACTTTCCCCCAGCACCGGCCTCCAATATGCCGAACGTCCTGGCCTGGCTCCCACAGCCAAGGTGGCAGCCAGAACAACTCTTGCTTTCTTTCATGGTCTCTGGGAACTACTTGCATTGCCACCCAGACTTTGGGGCTGCGGGCTTTCCTGGCCACTCTATCCTCCAAAGAACCTTTTTTTCACTTTCCCCCAGCACCGGCCTCCAATATGCCGAACGTCCTGGCCTGGCTCCCACAGCCAAGGTGGCAGCCAGAACAACTCTTGCTTTCTTTCAAGGTCTCTGGGAACTACTTGCATTGCCACCCAGACTTTGGGGCTGCGGGCTTTCCTGGCCACTCTATCCTCCAAAGAACCTTTTTTTCACTTTCCCCCAGCACCGGCCTCCAATATGCCGAACGTCCTGGCCTGGCTCCCACAGCCAAGGTGGCAGCCAGAACAACTCTTGCTTTCTTTCAAGGTCTCTGGGAACTACTTGCATTGCCACCCAGACTTTGGGGCTGCACGCTTTCCTGGCCACTCTATCCTCCAAAGAACCTTTTTTTCACTTTCCCCCAGCACCGGCCTCCAATATGCCGAACGTCCTGGCCTGGCTCCCACAGCCAAGGTGGCAGCCAGAACAACTCTTGCTTTCTTTCAAGGTCTCTGGGAACTACTTGCATTGCCACCCAGACTTTGGGGCTGCGGGCTTTCCTGGCCACTCTATCCTCCAAAGAACCTTTTTTTCACTTTCCCCCAGCACCGGCCTCCAATATGCCGAACGTCCTGGCCTGGCTCCCACAGCCAAGGTGGCAGCCAGAACAACTCTTGCTTTCTTTCAAGGTCTCTGGGAACTACTTGCATTGCCACCCAGACTTTGGGGCTGCGGGCTTTCCTGGCCACTCTATCCTCCAAAGAACCTTTTTTTCACTTTCCCCCAGCACCGGCCTCCAATATGCCGAACGTCCTGGCCTGGCTCCCACAGCCAAGGTGGCAGCCAGAACAACTCTTGCTTTCTTTCATGGTCTCTGGGAACTACTTGCATTGCCACCCAGACTTTGGGGCTGCGGGCTTTCCTGGCCACTCTATCCTCCAAAGAACCTTTTTTTCACTTTCCCCCAGCACCGGCCTCCAATATGCCGAACGTCCTGGCCTGGCTCCCACAGCCAAGGTGGCAGCCAGAACAACTCTTGCTTTCTTTCAAGGTCTCTGGGAACTACTTGCATTGCCACCCAGACTTTGGGGCTGCACGCTTTCCTGGCCACTCTATCCTCCAAAGAACCTTTTTTTCACTTTCCCCCAGCACCGGCCTCCAATATGCCGAACGTCCTGGCCTGGCTCCCACAGCCAAGGTGGCAGCCAGAACAACTCTTGCTTTCATTCATGGTCTCTGGGAACTACTTGCAATGCCACCCAGACTTTGGGGCTGCACGCTTTCCTGGCCACTCTATCCTCCAAAGAACCTTTTTTTCACTTTCCCCCAGCACCGGCCTCCAATATGCCGAACGTCCTGGCCTGGCTCCCACAGCCAAGGTGGCAGCCAGAACAACTCTTGCTTTCTTTCATGGTCTCTGGGAACTACTTGCATTGCCACCCAGACTTTGGGGCTGCGGGCTTTCCTGGCCACTCTATCCTCCAAAGAACCTTTTTTTCACTTTCCCCCAGCACCAGCCTCCAATATGCCGAACGTCCTGGCCTGGCTCCCACAGCCAAGGTGGCAGCCAGAACAACTCTTGCTTTCTTTCATGGTCTCTGGGAACTACTTGCATTGCCACCCAGACTTTGGGGCTGCGGGCTTTCCTGGCCACTCTCTCCTCAAAAGAACCTTTTTTTCACTTTCCCCCAGCACCGGCCTCCAATATGCCGAACGTCCTGGCCTGGCTCCCACAGCCAAGGTGGCAGCCAGAACAACTCTTGCTTTCATTCATGGTCTCTGGGAACTACTTGCATTGCCACCCAGACTTTGGGGCTGCACGCTTTCCTGGCCACTCTATCCTCACAAGAACCTTTTTTTCACTTTCCCCCAGCACCGGCCTCCAATATGCCGAACGTCCTGGCCTGGCTCCCACAGCCAAGGTGGCAGCCAGAACAACTCTTGCTTTCTTTCATGGTCTCTGGGAACTACTTGCAATGCCACCCAGACTTTGGGGCTGCGGGCTTTCCTGGCCACTCTATCCTCCAAAGAACCTTTTTTTCACTTTCCCCCAGCACTGGCCTCCAATATGCCGAACGTCCTGGCCTGGCTCCCACAGCCAAGGTGGCAGCCAGAACAACTCTTGCTTTCTTTCAAGGTCTCTGGGAACTACTTGCATTGCCACCCAGACTTTGGGGCTGCGGGCTTTCCTGGCCACTCTATCCTCCAAAGAACCTTTTTTTCACTTTCCCCCAGCACCGGCCTCCAATATGCCGAACGTCCTGGCCTGGCTCCCACAGCCAAGGTGGCAGCCAGAACAACTCTTGCTTTCTTTCAAGGTCTCTGGGAACTACTTGCATTGCCACCCAGACTTTGGGGCTGCGGGCTTTCCTGGCCACTCTATCCTCCAAAGAACCTTTTTTTCACTTTCCCCCAGCACCAGCCTCCAATATGCCGAACGTCCTGGCCTGGCTCCCACAGCCAAGGTGGCAGCCAGAACAACTCTTGCTTTCTTTCATGGTCTCTGGGAACTACTTGCATTGCCACCCAGACTTTGGGGCTGCGGGCTTTCCTGGCCACTCTATCCTCCAAAGAACCTTTTTTTCACTTTCCCCCAGCACCGGCCTCCAATATGCCGAACGTCCTGGCCTGGCTCCCACAGCCAAGGTGGCAGCCAGAACAACTCTTGCTTTCTTTCAAGGTCTCTGGGAACTACTTGCATTGCCACCCAGACTTTGGGGCTGCGGGCTTTCCTGGCCACTCTATCCTCCAAAGAACCTTTTTTTCACTTTCCCCCAGCACCGGCCTCCAATATGCCGAACGTCCTGGCCTGGCTCCCACAGCCAAGGTGGCAGCCAGAACAACTCTTGCTTTCATTCATGGTCTCTGGGAACTACTTGCAATGCCACCCAGACTTTGGGGCTGCGGGCTTTCCTGGCCACTCTCTCCTCAAAAGAACCTTTTTTTCACTTTCCCCCAGCACCGGCCTCCAATATGCCGAACGTCGTGGCCTGGCTCCCACAGCCAAGGTGGCAGCCAGAACAACTCTTGCTTTCTTTCATGGTCTCTGGGAACTACTTGCAATGCCACCCAGACTTTGGGGCTGCGGGCTTTCCTGGCCACTCTATCCTCCAAAGAACCTTTTTTTCACTTTCCCCCAGCACCGGCCTCCAATATGCCGAACGTCCTGGCCTGGCTCCCACAGCCAAGGTGGCAGCCAGAACAACTCTTGCTTTCTTTCAAGGTCTCTGGGAACTACTTGCATTGCCACCCAGACTTTGGGGCTGCACGCTTTCCTGGCCACTCTATCCTCCAAAGAACCTTTTTTTCACTTTCCCCCAGCACCGGCCTCCAATATGCCGAACGTCCTGGCCTGGCTCCCACAGCCAAGGTGGCAGCCAGAACAACTCTTGCTTTCTTTCAAGGTCTCTGGGAACTACTTGCATTGCCACCCAGACTTTGGGGCTGCACGCTTTCCTGGCCACTCTATCCTTAAAAGCACCTTTTTTTCACTTTCCCCCAGCACCGGCCTCCAATATGCTGAACGTCCTGGCCTGGCTCCCACAGCCAAGGTGGCAGCCAGAACAACTCTTGCTTTCTTTCAAGGTCTCTGGGAACTACTTGCATTGCCACCCAGACTTTGGGGCTGCACGCTTTCCTGGCCACTCTATCCTCCAAAGAACCTTTTTTTCACTTTCCCCCAGCACCGGCCTCCAATATGCCGAACGTCCTGGCCTGGCTCCCACAGCCAAGGTGGCAGCCAGAACAACTCTTGCTTTCATTCATGGTCTCTGGGAACTACTTGCAATGCCACCCAGACTTTGGGGCTGCGGGCTTTCCTGGCCACTCTCTCCTCAAAAGAACCTTTTTTTCACTTTCCCCCAGCACCGGCCTCCAATATGCCGAACGTCCTGGCCTGGCTCCCACAGCCAAGGTGGCAGCCAGAACAACTCTTGCTTTCTTTCATGGTCTCTGGGAACTACTTGCATTGCCACCCAGACTTTGGGGCTGCGGGCTTTCCTGGCCACTCTATCCTCCAAAGAACCTTTTTTTCACTTTCCCCCAGCACCGGCCTCCAATATGCCGAACGTCCTGGCCTGGCTCCCACAGCCAAGGTGGCAGCCAGAACAACTCTTGCTTTCTTTCAAGGTCTCTGGGAACTACTTGCATTGCCACCCAGACTTTGGGGCTGCACGCTTTCCTGGCCACTCTATCCTCAAAAGAACCTTTTTTTCACTTTCCCCCAGCACCGGCCTCCAATATGCCGAACGTCCTGGCCTGGCTCCCACAGCCAAGGTGGCAGCCAGAACAACTCTTGCTTTCTTTCATGGTCTCTGGGAACTACTTGCAATGCCACCCAGACTTTGGGGCTGCGGGCTTTCCTGGCCACTCTATCCTCCAAAGAACCTTTTTTTCACTTTCCCCCAGCACCGGCCTCCAATATGCCGAACGTCCTGGCCTGGCTCCCACAGCCAAGGTGGCAGCCAGAACAACTCTTGCTTTCTTTCATGGTCTCTGGGAACTACTTGCATTGCCACCCAGACTTTGGGGCTGCGGGCTTTCCTGGCCACTCTATCCTCCAAAGAACCTTTTTTTCACTTTCCCCCAGCACCGGACCCCAATATGCCGAACGTCCTGGCCTGGCTCCCACAGCCAAGGTGGCAGCCAGATCAACTCTTGCTTTCTTTCATGGTCTCTGGGAACTACTTGCATTGCCACCCAGACTTTGGGGCTGCGGGCTTTCCTGGCCACTCTATCCTCCAAAGAACCTTTTTTTCACTTTCCCCCAGCACCGGCCTCCAATATGCCGAACGTCCTGGCCTGGCTCCCACAGCCAAGGTGGCAGCCAGAACAACTCTTGCTTTCTTTCATGGTCTCTGGGAACTACTTGCATTGCCACCCAGACTTTGGGGCTGCACGCTTTCCTGGCCACTCTATCCTCACAAGAACCTTTTTTTCACTTTCCCCCAGCACCGGCCTCCAATATGCCGAACGTCCTGGCCTGGCTCCCACAGCCAAGGTGGCAGCCAGAACAACTCTTGCTTTCTTTCATGGTCTCTGGGAACTACTTGCAATGCCACCCAGACTTTGGGGCTGCGGGCTTTCCTGGCCACTCTCTCCTCCAAAGAACCTTTTTTTCACTTTCCCCCAGCACCGGCCTCCAATATGCCGAACGTCCTGGCCTGGCTCCCACAGCCAAGGTGGCAGCCAGAACAACTCTTGCTTTCTTTCAAGGTCTCTGGGAACTACTTGCATTGCCACCCAGACTTTGGGGCTGCACGCTTTCCTGGCCACTCTATCCTCCAAAGAACCTTTTTTTCACTTTCCCCCAGCACCGGCCTCCAATATGCCGAACGTCCTGGCCTGGCTCCCACAGCCAAGGTGGCAGCCAGAACAACTCTTGCTTTCTTTCAAGGTCTCTGGGAACTACTTGCATTGCCACCCAGACTTTGGGGCTGCACGCTTTCCTGGCCACTCTATCCTCCAAAGAACCTTTTTTTCACTTTCCCCCAGCACCGGCCTCCAATATGCCGAACGTCGTGGCCTGGCTCCCACAGCCAAGGTGGCAGCCAGAACAACTCTTGCTTTCTTTCAAGGTCTCTGGGAACTACTTGCATTGCCACCCAGACTTTGGGGCTGCGGGCTTTCCTGGCCACTCTATCCTCCAAAGAACCTTTTTTTCACTTTCCCCCAGCACCGGCCTCCAATATGCCGAACGTCCTGGCCTGGCTCCCACAGCCAAGGCGGCAGCCAGAACAACTCTTGCTTTCTTTCAAGGTCTCTGGGAACTACTTGCATTGCCACCCAGACTTTGGGGCTGCGGGCTTTCCTGGCCACTCTCTCCTCCAAAGAACCTTTTTTTCACTTTCCCCCAGCACCGGCCTCCAATATGCCGAACGTCCTGGCCTGGCTCCCACAGCCAAGGTGGCAGCCAGAACAACTCTTGCTTTCTTTCATGGTCTCTGGGAACTACTTGCAATGCCACCCAGACTTTGGGGCTGCGGGCTTTCCTGGCCACTCTATCCTCCAAAGAACCTTTTTTTCACTTTCCCCCAGCACCGGCCTCCAATATGCCGAACGTCCTGGCCTGGCTCCCACAGCCAAGGTGGCAGCCAGAACAACTCTTGCTTTCTTTCAAGGTCTCTGGGAACTACTTGCATTGCCACCCAGACTTTGGGGCTGCACGCTTTCCTGGCCACTCTATCCTCCAAAGAACCTTTTTTTCACTTTCCCCCAGCACCGGCCTCCAATATGCCGAACGTCCTGGCCTGGCTCCCACAGCCAAGGTGGCAGCCAGAACAACTCTTGCTTTCTTTCAAGGTCTCTGGGAACTACTTGCATTGCCACCCAGACTTTGGGGCTGCACGCTTTCCTGGCCACTCTATCCTTAAAAGCACCTTTTTTTCACTTTCCCCCAGCACCGGCCTCCAATATGCCGAACGTCCTGGCCTGGCTCCCACAGCCAAGGTGGCAGCCAGAACAACTCTTGCTTTCTTTCAAGGTCTCTGGGAACTACTTGCATTGCCACCCAGACTTTGGGGCTGCACGCTTTCCTGGCCACTCTATCCTCCAAAGAACCTTTTTTTCACTTTCCCCCAGCACCGGCCTCCAATATGCCGAACGTCCTGGCCTGGCTCCCACAGCCAAGGTGGCAGCCAGAACAACTCTTGCTTTCATTCATGGTCTCTGGGAACTACTTGCAATGCCACCCAGACTTTGGGGCTGCGGGCTTTCCTGGCCACTCTCTCCTCAAAAGAACCTTTTTTTCACTTTCCCCCAGCACCGGCCTCCAATATGCCGAACGTCCTGGCCTGGCTCCCACAGCCAAGGTGGCAGCCAGAACAACTCTTGCTTTCTTTCATGGTCTCTGGGAACTACTTGCATTGCCACCCAGACTTTGGGGCTGCGGGCTTTCCTGGCCACTCTATCCTCCAAAGAACCTTTTTTTCACTTTCCCCCAGCACCGGACCCCAATATGCCGAACGTCCTGGCCTGGCTCCCACAGCCAAGGTGGCAGCCAGATCAACTCTTGCTTTCTTTCATGGTCTCTGGGAACTACTTGCATTGCCACCCAGACTTTGGGGCTGCGGGCTTTCCTGGCCACTCTATCCTCCAAAGAACCTTTTTTTCACTTTCCCCCAGCACCGGCCTCCAATATGCCGAACGTCCTGGCCTGGCTCCCACAGCCAAGGTGGCAGCCAGAACAACTCTTGCTTTCTTTCAAGGTCTCTGGGAACTACTTGCATTGCCACCCAGACTTTGGGGCTGCACGCTTTCCTGGCCACTCTATCCTCACAAGAACCTTTTTTTCACTTTCCCCCAGCACCGGCCTCCAATATGCCGAACGTCCTGGCCTGGCTCCCACAGCCAAGGTGGCAGCCAGAACAACTCTTGCTTTCTTTCATGGTCTCTGGGAACTACTTGCAATGCCACCCAGACTTTGGGGCTGCGGGCTTTCCTGGCCACTCTATCCTCCAAAGAACCTTTTTTTCACTTTCCCCCAGCACCGGCCTCCAATATGCCGAACGTCCTGGCCTGGCTCCCACAGCCAAGGTGGCAGCCAGAACAACTCTTGCTTTCTTTCATGGTCTCTGGGAACTACTTGCATTGCCACCCAGACTTTGGGGCTGCGGGCTTTCCTGGCCACTCTATCCTCCAAAGAACCTTTTTTTCACTTTCCCCCAGCACGGGACCCCAATATGCCGAACGTCCTGGCCTGGCTCCCACAGCCAAGGTGGCAGCCAGATCAACTCTTGCTTTCTTTCATGGTCTCTGGGAACTACTTGCATTGCCACCCAGACTTTGGGGCTGCGGGCTTTCCTGGCCACTCTATCCTCCAAAGAACCTTTTTTTCACTTTCCCCCAGCACCGGCCTCCAATATGCCGAACGTCCTGGCCTGGCTCCCACAGCCAAGGTGGCAGCCAGAACAACTCTTGCTTTCTTTCATGGTCTCTGGGAACTACTTGCATTGCCACCCAGACTTTGGGGCTGCACGCTTTCCTGGCCACTCTATCCTCACAAGAACCTTTTTTTCACTTTCCCCCAGCACCGGCCTCCAATATGCCGAACGTCCTGGCCTGGCTCCCACAGCCAAGGTGGCAGCCAGAACAACTCTTGCTTTCTTTCATGGTCTCTGGGAACTACTTGCAATGCCACCCAGACTTTGGGGCTGCGGGCTTTCCTGGCCACTCTCTCCTCCAAAGAACCTTTTTTTCACTTTCCCCCAGCACCGGCCTCCAATATGCCGAACGTCCTGGCCTGGCTCCCACAGCCAAGGTGGCAGCCAGAACAACTCTTGCTTTCTTTCAAGGTCTCTGGGAACTACTTGCATTGCCACCCAGACTTTGGGGCTGCACGCTTTCCTGGCCACTCTATCCTCCAAAGAACCTTTTTTTCACTTTCCCCCAGCACCGGCCTCCAATATGCCGAACGTCCTGGCCTGGCTCCCACAGCCAAGGTGGCAGCCAGAACAACTCTTGCTTTCTTTCAAGGTCTCTGGGAACTACTTGCATTGCCACCCAGACTTTGGGGCTGCACGCTTTCCTGGCCACTCTATCCTCCAAAGAACCTTTTTTTCACTTTCCCCCAGCACCGGCCTCCAATATGCCGAACGTCCTGGCCTGGCTCCCACAGCCAAGGTGGCAGCCAGAACAACTCTTGCTTTCTTTCAAGGTCTCTGGGAACTACTTGCATTGCCACCCAGA
This sequence comes from Numenius arquata, assembly GCF_964106895.1. Lineage (NCBI taxonomy): Eukaryota > Metazoa > Chordata > Aves > Charadriiformes > Scolopacidae > Numenius > Numenius arquata. The sequence continues at coordinate 47,522 of NW_027414595.1, read as the reverse complement.
CTTTGGGGCTGCGGGCTTTCCTGGCCACTCTATCCTCCAAAGAACCTTTTTTTCACTTTCCCCCAGCACCGGCCTCCAATATGCCGAACGTCCTGGCCTGGCTCCCACAGCCAAGGCGGCAGCCAGAACAACTCTTGCTTTCTTTCAAGGTCTCTGGGAACTACTTGCATTGCCACCCAGACTTTGGGGCTGCGGGCTTTCCTGGCCACTCTCTCCTCCAAAGAACCTTTTTTTCACTTTCCCCCAGCACCGGCCTCCAATATGCCGAACGTCCTGGCCTGGCTCCCACAGCCAAGGTGGCAGCCAGAACAACTCTTGCTTTCATTCATGGTCTCTGGGAACTACTTGCAATGCAACCCAGACTTTGGGGCTGCGGGCTTTCCTGGCCACTCTCTCCTCCAAAGAACCTTTTTTTCACTTTCCCCCAGCACCGGCCTCCAATATGCCGAACGTCCTGGCCTGGCTCCCACAGCCAAGGTGGCAGCCAGAACAACTCTTGCTTTCTTTCAAGGTCTCTGGGAACTACTTGCATTGCCACCCAGACTTTGGGGCTGCACGCTTTCCTGGCCACTCTATCCTCCAAAGAACCTTTTTTTCACTTTCCCCCAGCACCGGCCTCCAATATGCCGAACGTCCTGGCCTGGCTCCCACAGCCAAGGTGGCAGCCAGAACAACTCTTGCTTTCTTTCAAGGTCTCTGGGAACTACTTGCATTGCCACCCAGACTTTGGGGCTGCGGGCTTTCCTGGCCACTCTATCCTCCAAAGAACCTTTTTTTCACTTTCCCCCAGCACCGGCCTCCAATATGCCGAACGTCCTGGCCTGGCTCCCACAGCCAAGGCGGCAGCCAGAACAACTCTTGCTTTCTTTCAAGGTCTCTGGGAACTACTTGCATTGCCACCCAGACTTTGGGGCTGCGGGCTTTCCTGGCCACTCTCTCCTCCAAAGAACCTTTTTTTCACTTTCCCCCAGCACCGGCCTCCAATATGCCGAACGTCCTGGCCTGGCTCCCACAGCCAAGGTGGCAGCCAGAACAACTCTTGCTTTCATTCATGGTCTCTGGGAACTACTTGCAATGCAACCCAGACTTTGGGGCTGCGGGCTTTCCTGGCCACTCTCTCCTCAAAAGAACCTTTTTTTCACTTTCCCCCAGCACCGGCCTCCAATATGCCGAACGTCCTGGCCTGGCTCCCACACCCAAGGTGGCAGCCAGAACAACTCTTGCTTTCTTTCAAGGTCTCTGGGAACTACTTGCATTGCCACCCAGACTTTGGGGCTGCGGGCTTTCCTGGCCACTCTGTCCTCACAAGCACCTTTTTTTCACTTTCCCCCAGCACCGGCCTCCAATATGCCGAACGTCGTGGCCTGGCTCCCACAGCCAAGGTGGCAGCCAGAACAACTCTTGCTTTCTTTCAAGGTCTCTGGGAACTACTTGCATTGCCACCCAGACTTTGGGGCTGCGGGCTTTCCTGGCCACTCTATCCTCCAAAGAACCTTTTTTTCACTTTCCCCCAGCACCGGCCTCCAATATGCCGAACGTCCTGGCCTGGCTCCCACAGCCAAGGTGGCAGCCAGAACAACTCTTGCTTTCTTTCAAGGTCTCTGGGAACTACTTGCATTGCCACCCAGACTTTGGGGCTGCGGGCTTTCCTGGCCACTCTATCCTCCAAAGAACCTTTTTTTCACTTTCCCCCAGCACCGGCCTCCAATATGCCGAACGTCCTGGCCTGGCTCCCACAGCCAAGGTGGCAGCCAGAACAACTCTTGCTTTCTTTCAAGGTCTCTGGGAACTACTTGCATTGCCACCCAGACTTTGGGGCTGCGGGCTTTCCTGGCCACTCTATCCTCCAAAGAACCTTTTTTTCACTTTCCCCCAGCACCGGCCTCCAATATGCCGAACGTCCTGGCCTGGCTCCCACAGCCAAGGTGGCAGCCAGAACAACTCTTGCTTTCTTTCATGGTCTCTGGGAACTACTTGCATTGCCACCCAGACTTTGGGGCTGCACGCTTTCCTGGCCACTCTATCCTCCAAAGAACCTTTTTTTCACTTTCCCCCAGCACCGGCCTCCAATATGCTGAACGTCCTGGCCTGGCTCCCACACCCAAGGTGGCAGCCAGATCAAATCTTGCTTTCTTTCATGGTCTCTGGGAACTACTTGCATTGCCACCCAGACTTTGGGGCTGCACGCTTTCCTGGCCACTCTGTCCTCCAAAGAACCTTTTTTTCACTTTCCCCCAGCACCGGCCTCAAATATGCCGAACGTCCTGGCCTGGCTCCCACAGCCAAGGTGGCAGCCAGAACAACTCTTGCTTTCTTTCATGGTCTCTGGGAACTACTTGCATTGCCACCCAGACTTTGGGGCTGCGGGCTTTCCTGGCCACTCTGTCCTCACAAGCACCTTTTTTTCACTTTCCCCCAGCACCGGCCTCCAATATGCCGAACGTCCTGGCCTGGCTCCCACAGCCAAGGTGGCAGCCAGAACAACTCTTGCTTTCTTTCAAGGTCTCTGGGAACTACTTGCATTGCCACCCAGACTTTGGGGCTGCGGGCTTTCCTGGCCACTCTATCCTCAAAAGCACAGATTTTTCACTTTACCCATGAACCGGACCCCAATATGCCGAACGTCGTGGCCTGGCTCCCACAGCCAAGGTGGCAGCCAGAACAACTCTTGCTTTCTTTCAAGGTCTCTGGGAACTACTTGCATTGCCACCCAGACTTTGGGGCTGCACGCTTTCCTGGCCACTCTATCCTTAAAAGCACCTTTTTTTCACTTTCCCCCAGCACCGGCCTCAAATATGCCGAACGTCCTGGCCTGGCTCCCACAGCCAAGGTGGCAGCCAGAACAACTCTTGCTTTCTTTCATGGTCTCTGGGAACTACTTGCATTGCCACCCAGACTTTGGGGCTGCGGGCTTTCCTGGCCACTCTGTCCTCACAAGCACCTTTTTTTCACTTTCCCCCAGCACCGGCCTCCAATATGCCGAACGTCCTGGCCTGGCTCCCACAGCCAAGGTGGCAGCCAGAACAACTCTTGCTTTCTTTCAAGGTCTCTGGGAACTACTTGCATTGCCACCCAGACTTTGGGGCTGCGGGCTTTCCTGGCCACTCTATCCTCCAAAGAACCTTTTTTTCACTTTCCCCCAGCACCGGCCTCCAATATGCCGAACGTCCTGGCCTGGCTCCCACAGCCAAGGTGGCAGCCAGAACAACTCTTGCTTTCTTTCAAGGTCTCTGGGAACTACTTGCATTGCCACCCAGACTTTGGGGCTGCGGGCTTTCCTGGCCACTCTGTCCTCACAAGCACCTTTTTTTCACTTTCCCCCAGCACCGGCCTCCAATATGCCGAACGTCCTGGCCTGGCTCCCACAGCCAAGGTGGCAGCCAGAACAACTCTTGCTTTCTTTCAAGGTCTCTGGGAACTACTTGCATTGCCACCCAGACTTTGGGGCTGCGGGCTTTCCTGGCCACTCTATCCTCCAAAGAACCTTTTTTTCACTTTCCCCCAGCACCGGCCTCCAATATGCCGAACGTCCTGGCCTGGCTCCCACAGCCAAGGTGGCAGCCAGAACAACTCTTGCTTTCTTTCAAGGTCTCTGGGAACTACTTGCATTGCCACCCAGACTTTGGGGCTGCGGGCTTTCCTGGCCACTCTATCCTCCAAAGAACCTTTTTTTCACTTTCCCCCAGCACCGGACCCCAATATGCCGAACGTCCTGGCCTGGCTCCCACAGCCAAGGTGGCAGCCAGAACAACTCTTGCTTTCTTTCATGGTCTCTGGGAACTACTTGCAATGCCACCCAGACTTTGGGGCTGCGGGCTTTCCTGGCCACTCTATCCTCCAAAGAACATTTTTTTCACTTTCCCCCAGCACCGGCCTCAAATATGCCGAACGTCCTGGCCTGGCTCCCACAGCCAAGGTGGCAGCCAGAACAACTCTTGCTTTCTTTCATGGTCTCTGGGAACTACTTGCATTGCCACCCAGACTTTGGGGCTGCGGGCTTTCCTGGCCACTCTGTCCTCACAAGCACCTTTTTTTCACTTTCCCCCAGCACCGGCCTCCAATATGCCGAACGTCGTGGCCTGGCTCCCACAGCCAAGGTGGCAGCCAGAACAACTCTTGCTTTCTTTCAAGGTCTCTGGGAACTACTTGCATTGCCACCCAGACTTTGGGGCTGCGGGCTTTCCTGGCCACTCTATCCTCCAAAGAACCTTTTTTTCACTTTCCCCCAGCACCGGCCTCCAATATGCCGAACGTCCTGGCCTGGCTCCCACAGCCAAGGTGGCAGCCAGAACAACTCTTGCTTTCTTTCAAGGTCTCTGGGAACTACTTGCATTGCCACCCAGACTTTGGGGCTGCGGGCTTTCCTGGCCACTCTGTCCTCACAAGCACCTTTTTTTCACTTTCCCCCAGCACCGGCCTCCAATATGCCGAACGTCCTGGCCTGGCTCCCACAGCCAAGGTGGCAGCCAGAACAACTCTTGCTTTCTTTCAAGGTCTCTGGGAACTACTTGCATTGCCACCCAGACTTTGGGGCTGCGGGCTTTCCTGGCCACTCTATCCTCCAAAGAACCTTTTTTTCACTTTCCCCCAGCACCGGCCTCCAATATGCCGAACGTCCTGGCCTGGCTCCCACAGCCAAGGTGGCAGCCAGAACAACTCTTGCTTTCTTTCAAGGTCTCTGGGAACTACTTGCATTGCCACCCAGACTTTGGGGCTGCGGGCTTTCCTGGCCACTCTATCCTCCAAAGAACCTTTTTTTCACTTTCCCCCAGCACCGGACCCCAATATGCCGAACGTCCTGGCCTGGCTCCCACAGCCAAGGTGGCAGCCAGATCAACTCTTTCTTTCTTTCATGGTCTCTGGGAACTACTTGCATTGCCACCCAGACTTTGGGGCTGCGGGCTTTCCTGGCCACTCTATCCTCCAAAGAACCTTTTTTTCACTTTCCCCCAGCACCGGCCTCCAATATGCCGAACGTCCTGGCCTGGCTCCCACAGCCAAGGTGGCAGCCAGAACAACTCTTGCTTTCTTTCAAGGTCTCTGGGAACTACTTGCATTGCCACCCAGACTTTGGGGCTGCGGGCTTTCCTGGCCACTCTGTCCTCACAAGCACCTTTTTTTCACTTTCCCCCAGCACCGGCCTCCAATATGCCGAACGTCGTGGCCTGGCTCCCACAGCCAAGGTGGCAGCCAGAACAACTCTTGCTTTCTTTCATGGTCTCTGGGAACTACTTGCAATGCCACCCAGACTTTGGGGCTGCGGGCTTTCCTGGCCACTCTATCCTCCAAAGAACATTTTTTTCACTTTCCCCCAGCACCGGCCTCCAATATGCCGAACGTCCTGGCCTGGCTCCCACAGCCAAGGTGGCAGCCAGAACAACTCTTGCTTTCTTTCAAGGTCTCTGGGAACTACTTGCATTGCCACCCAGACTTTGGGGCTGCGGGCTTTCCTGGCCACTCTGTCCTCACAAGCACCTTTTTTTCACTTTCCCCCAGCACCGGCCTCCAATATGCCGAACGTCGTGGCCTGGCTCCCACAGCCAAGGTGGCAGCCAGAACAACTCTTGCTTTCTTTCAAGGTCTCTGGGAACTACTTGCATTGCCACCCAGACTTTGGGGCTGCACGCTTTCCTGGCCACTCTATCCTCCAAAGAACCTTTTTTTCACTTTCCCCCAGCACCGGCCTCCAATATGCCGAACGTCCTGGCCTGGCTCCCACAGCCAAGGTGGCAGCCAGAACAACTCTTGCTTTCTTTCATGGTCTCTGGGAACTACTTGCATTGCCACCCAGACTTTGGGGCTGCAGGCTTTCCTGGCCACTCTATCCTCCAAAGAACCTTTTTTTCACTTTCCCCCAGCACCGGCCTCAAATATGCCGAACGTCCTGGCCTGGCTCCCACAGCCAAGGTGGCAGCCAGAACAACTCTTGCTTTCTTTCATGGTCTCTGGGAACTACTTGCATTGCCACCCAGACTTTGGGGCTGCACGCTTTCCTGGCCACTCTATCCTCCAAAGAACATTTTTTTCACTTTCCCCCAGCACCGGCCTCCAATATGCCGAACGTCCTGGCCTGGCTCCCACACCCAAGGTGGCAGCCAGATCAAATCTTGCTTTCTTTCATGGTCTCTGGGAACTACTTGCATTGCCACCCAGACTTTGGGGCTGCGGGCTTTCCTGGCCACTCTCTCCTCAAAAGAACCTTTTTTTCACTTTCCCCCAGCACCGGCCTCCAATATGCCGAACGTCCTGGCCTGGCTCCCACAGCCAAGGTGGCAGCCAGAACAACTCTTGCTTTCTTTCATGGTCTCTGGGAACTACTTGCATTGCCACCCAGACTTTGGGGCTGCGGGCTTTCCTGGCCACTCTCTCCTCAAAAGAACCTTTTTTTCACTTTCCCCCAGCACCGGCCTCCAATATGCCGAACGTCGTGGCCTGGCTCCCACAGCCAAGGTGGCAGCCAGAACAACTCTTGCTTTCTTTCAAGGTCTCTGGGAACTACTTGCATTGCCACCCAGACTTTGGGGCTGCACGCTTTCCTGGCCACTCTATCCTCAAAAGCACAGATTTTTCACTTTACCCCTGAACCGGACCCCAATATGCTGAACGTCCTGGCCTGGCTCCCACAGCCAAGGTGGCAGCCAGAACAACTCTTGCTTTCTTTCAAGGTCTCTGGGAACTACTTGCATTGCCACCCAGACTTTGGGGCTGCACGCTTTCCTGGCCACTCTATCCTTAAAAGCACCTTTTTTTCACTTTCCCCCAGCACCGGCCTCCAATATGCCGAACGTCCTGGCCTGGCTCCCACAGCCAAGGTGGCAGCCAGAACAACTCTTGCTTTCTTTCATGGTCTCTGGGAACTACTTGCATTGCCACCCAGACTTTGGGGCTGCGGGCTTTCCTGGCCACTCTGTCCTCACAAGCACCTTTTTTTCACTTTCCCCCAGCACCGGCCTCCAATATGCCGAACGTCGTGGCCTGGCTCCCACAGCCAAGGTGGCAGCCAGAACAACTCTTGCTTTCTTTCAAGGTCTCTGGGAACTACTTGCATTGCCACCCAGACTTTGGGGCTGCGGGCTTTCCTGGCCACTCTATCCTCCAAAGAACCTTTTTTTCACTTTACCCCAGCACCGGCCTCCAATATGCCGAACGTCCTGGCCTGGCTCCCACACCCAAGGTGGCAGCCAGAACAACTCTTGCTTTCTTTCATGGTCTCTGGGAACTACTTGCATTGCCACCCAGACTTTGGGGCTGCGGGCTTTCCTGGCCACTCTATCCTCCAAAGAACCTTTTTTTCACTTTCCCCCAGCACCGGCCTCCAATATGCCGAACGTCCTGGCCTGGCTCCCACACCCAAGGTGGCAGCCAGATCAACTCTTGCTTTCTTTCATGGTCTCTGGGAACTACTTGCATTGCCACCCAGACTTTGGGGCTGCACGCTTTCCTGGCCACTCTATCCTTAAAAGCACCTTTTTTTCACTTTCCCCCAGCACCGGCCTCAAATATGCCGAATGTCCTGGCCTGGCTCCCACAGCCAAGGTGGCAGCCAGAACAACTCTTGCTTTCTTTCAAGGTCTCTGGGAACTACTTGCATTGCCACCCAGACTTTGGGGCTGCGGGCTTTCCTGGCCACTCTATCCTCCAAAGAACCTTTTTTTCACTTTCCCCCAGCACCGGCCTCCAATATGCCGAACGTCCTGGCCTGGCTCCCACAGCCAAGGTGGCAGCCAGAACAACTCTTGCTTTCTTTCAAGGTCTCTGGGAACTACTTGCATTGCCACCCAGACTTTGGGGCTGCGGGCTTTCCTGGCCACTCTATCCTCCAAAGAACCTTTTTTTCACTTTCCCCCAGCACCGGACCCCAATATGCCGAACGTCCTGGCCTGGCTCCCACAGCCAAGGTGGCAGCCAGAACAACTCTTGCTTTCTTTCATGGTCTCTGGGAACTACTTGCAATGCCACCCAGACTTTGGGGCTGCACGCTTTCCTGGCCACTCTATCCTCCAAAGAACCTTTTTTTCACTTTCCCCCAGCACCGGCCTCAAATATGCCGAACGTCCTGGCCTGGCTCCCACAGCCAAGGTGGCAGCCAGAACAACTCTTGCTTTCTTTCATGGTCTCTGGGAACTACTTGCATTGCCACCCAGACTTTGGGGCTGCGGGCTTTCCTGGCCACTCTGTCCTCACAAGCACCTTTTTTTCACTTTCCCCCAGCACCGGCCTCCAATATGCCGAACGTCGTGGCCTGGCTCCCACAGCCAAGGTGGCAGCCAGAACAACTCTTGCTTTCTTTCAAGGTCTCTGGGAACTACTTGCATTGCCACCCAGACTTTGGGGCTGCGGGCTTTCCTGGCCACTCTATCCTCCAAAGAACCTTTTTTTCACTTTCCCCCAGCACCGGCCTCCAATATGCCGAACGTCCTGGCCTGGCTCCCACAGCCAAGGTGGCAGCCAGAACAACTCTTGCTTTCTTTCAAGGTCTCTGGGAACTACTTGCATTGCCACCCAGACTTTGGGGCTGCGGGCTTTCCTGGCCACTCTGTCCTCACAAGCACCTTTTTTTCACTTTCCCCCAGCACCGGCCTCCAATATGCCGAACGTCCTGGCCTGGCTCCCACAGCCAAGGTGGCAGCCAGAACAACTCTTGCTTTCTTTCAAGGTCTCTGGGAACTACTTGCATTGCCACCCAGACTTTGGGGCTGCGGGCTTTCCTGGCCACTCTATCCTCCAAAGAACCTTTTTTTCACTTTCCCCCAGCACCGGACCCCAATATGCCGAACGTCCTGGCCTGGCTCCCACAGCCAAGGTGGCAGCCAGATCAACTCTTGCTTTCTTTCATGGTCTCTGGGAACTACTTGCATTGCCACCCAGACTTTGGGGCTGCGGGCTTTCCTGGCCACTCTATCCTCCAAAGAACCTTTTTTTCACTTTCCCCCAGCACCGGCCTCCAATATGCCGAACGTCCTGGCCTGGCTCCCACAGCCAAGGTGGCAGCCAGAACAACTCTTGCTTTCTTTCAAGGTCTCTGGGAACTACTTGCATTGCCACCCAGACTTTGGGGCTGCGGGCTTTCCTGGCCACTCTGTCCTCACAAGCACCTTTTTTTCACTTTCCCCCAGCACCGGCCTCCAATATGCCGAACGTCGTGGCCTGGCTCCCACAGCCAAGGTGGCAGCCAGAACAACTCTTGCTTTCTTTCATGGTCTCTGGGAACTACTTGCAATGCCACCCAGACTTTGGGGCTGCGGGCTTTCCTGGCCACTCTATCCTCCAAAGAACATTTTTTTCACTTTCCCCCAGCACCGGCCTCCAATATGCCGAACGTCCTGGCCTGGCTCCCACAGCCAAGGTGGCAGCCAGAACAACTCTTGCTTTCTTTCAAGGTCTCTGGGAACTACTTGCATTGCCACCCAGACTTTGGGGCTGCGGGCTTTCCTGGCCACTCTGTCCTCACAAGCACCTTTTTTTCACTTTCCCCCAGCACCGGCCTCCAATATGCCGAACGTCGTGGCCTGGCTCCCACAGCCAAGGTGGCAGCCAGAACAACTCTTGCTTTCTTTCAAGGTCTCTGGGAACTACTTGCATTGCCACCCAGACTTTGGGGCTGCACGCTTTCCTGGCCACTCTATCCTCCAAAGAACCTTTTTTTCACTTTCCCCCAGCACCGGCCTCCAATATGCCGAACGTCCTGGCCTGGCTCCCACAGCCAAGGTGGCAGCCAGAACAACTCTTGCTTTCTTTCATGGTCTCTGGGAACTACTTGCATTGCCACCCAGACTTTGGGGCTGCAGGCTTTCCTGGCCACTCTATCCTCCAAAGAACCTTTTTTTCACTTTCCCCCAGCACCGGCCTCAAATATGCCGAACGTCCTGGCCTGGCTCCCACAGCCAAGGTGGCAGCCAGAACAACTCTTGCTTTCTTTCATGGTCTCTGGGAACTACTTGCATTGCCACCCAGACTTTGGGGCTGCACGCTTTCCTGGCCACTCTATCCTCCAAAGAACCTTTTTTTCACTTTCCCCCAGCACCGGCCTCCAATATGCCGAACGTCCTGGCCTGGCTCCCACACCCAAGGTGGCAGCCAGATCAAATCTTGCTTTCTTTCATGGTCTCTGGGAACTACTTGCATTGCCACCCAGACTTTGGGGCTGCGGGCTTTCCTGGCCACTCTCTCCTCAAAAGAACCTTTTTTTCACTTTCCCCCAGCACCGGCCTCCAATATGCCGAACGTCCTGGCCTGGCTCCCACAGCCAAGGTGGCAGCCAGAACAACTCTTGCTTTCTTTCATGGTCTCTGGGAACTACTTGCATTGCCACCCAGACTTTGGGGCTGCGGGCTTTCCTGGCCACTCTCTCCTCAAAAGAACCTTTTTTTCACTTTCCCCCAGCACCGGCCTCCAATATGCCGAACGTCGTGGCCTGGCTCCCACAGCCAAGGTGGCAGCCAGAACAACTCTTGCTTTCTTTCAAGGTCTCTGGGAACTACTTGCATTGCCACCCAGACTTTGGGGCTGCGGGCTTTCCTGGCCACTCTATCCTCAAAAGCACAGATTTTTCACTTTACCCCTGAACCGGACCCCAATATGCTGAACGTCCTGGCCTGGCTCCCACAGCCAAGGTGGCAGCCAGAACAACTCTTGCTTTCTTTCAAGGTCTCTGGGAACTACTTGCATTGCCACCCAGACTTTGGGGCTGCACGCTTTCCTGGCCACTCTATCCTTAAAAGCACCTTTTTTTCACTTTCCCCCAGCACCGGCCTCCAATATGCCGAACGTCGTGGCCTGGCTCCCACAGCCAAGGTGGCAGCCAGAACAACTCTTGCTTTCTTTCATGGTCTCTGGGAACTACTTGCATTGCCACCCAGACTTTGGGGCTGCGGGCTTTCCTGGCCACTCTGTCCTCACAAGCACCTTTTTTTCACTTTCCCCCAGCACCGGCCTCCAATATGCCGAACGTCGTGGCCTGGCTCCCACAGCCAAGGTGGCAGCCAGAACAACTCTTGCTTTCTTTCAAGGTCTCTGGGAACTACTTGCATTGCCACCCAGACTTTGGGGCTGCGGGCTTTCCTGGCCACTCTATCCTCCAAAGAACCTTTTTTTCACTTTACCCCAGCACCGGCCTCCAATATGCCGAACGTCCTGGCCTGGCTCCCACACCCAAGGTGGCAGCCAGAACAACTCTTGCTTTCTTTCATGGTCTCTGGGAACTACTTGCATTGCCACCCAGACTTTGGGGCTGCGGGCTTTCCTGGCCACTCTATCCTCCAAAGAACCTTTTTTTCACTTTCCCCCAGCACCGGCCTCCAATATGCCGAACGTCCTGGCCTGGCTCCCACACCCAAGGTGGCAGCCAGATCAACTCTTGCTTTCTTTCATGGTCTCTGGGAACTACTTGCATTGCCACCCAGACTTTGGGGCTGCACGCTTTCCTGGCCACTCTATCCTTAAAAGCACCTTTTTTTCACTTTCCCCCAGCACCGGCCTCAAATATGCCGAATGTCCTGGCCTGGCTCCCACAGCCAAGGTGGCAGCCAGAACAACTCTTGCTTTCTTTCATGGTCTCTGGGAACTACTTGCATTGCCACCCAGACTTTGGGGCTGCACGCTTTCCTGGCCACTCTATCCTCACAAGCACCTTTTTTTCACTTTCCCCCAGCACCGGCCTCCAATATGCCGAACGTCCTGGCCTGGCTCCCACAGCCAAGGTGGCAGCCAGAACAACTCTTGCTTTCTTTCAAGGTCTCTGGGAACTACTTGCATTGCCACCCAGACTTTGGGGCTGCACGCTTTCCTGGCCACTCTATCCTCCAAAGAACCTTTTTTTCACTTTCCCCCAGCACCGGCCTCCAATATGCCGAACGTCCTGGCCTGGCTCCCACAGCCAAGGTGGCAGCCAGAACAACTCTTGCTTTCTTTCATGGTCTCTGGGAACTACTTGCATTGCCACCCAGACTTTGGGGCTGCACGCTTTCCTGGCCACTCTATCCTTAAAAGCACCTTTTTTTCACTTTCCCCCAGCACCGGCCTCAAATATGCCGAACGTCCTGGCCTGGCTCCCACAGCCAAGGTGGCAGCCAGAACAACTCTTGCTTTCTTTCATGGTCTCTGGGAACTACTTGCATTGCCACCCAGACTTTGGGGCTGCGGGCTTTCCTGGCCACTCTGTCCTCACAAGCACCTTTTTTTCACTTTCCCCCAGCACCGGCCTCCAATATGCCGAACGTCCTGGCCTGGCTCCCACAGCCAAGGTGGCAGCCAGAACAACTCTTGCTTTCTTTCAAGGTCTCTGGGAACTACTTGCATTGCCACCCAGACTTTGGGGCTGCACGCTTTCCTGGCCACTCTATCCTCAAAAGCACAGATTTTTCACTTTACCCCTGAACCGGACCCCAATATGCTGAACGTCCTGGCCTGGCTCCCACAGCCAAGGTGGCAGCCAGAACAACTCTTGCTTTCTTTCAAGGTCTCTGGGAACTACTTGCATTGCCACCCAGACTTTGGGGCTGCACGCTTTCCTGGCCACTCTATCCTCCAAAGAACCTTTTTTTCACTTTCCCCCAGCACCGGCCTCCAATATGCCGAACGTCCTGGCCTGGCTCCCACAGCCAAGGTGGCAGCCAGAACAACTCTTGCTTTCTTTCATGGTCTCTGGGAACTACTTGCATTGCCACCCAGACTTTGGGGCTGCGGGCTTTCCTGGCCACTCTATCCTCCAAAGAACCTTTTTTTCACTTTCCCCCAGCACCGGCCTCCAATATGCCGAACGTCGTGGCCTGGCTCCCACAGCCAAGGTGGCAGCCAGATCAACTCTTGCTTTCTTTCATGGTCTCTGGGAACTACTTGCATTGCCACCCAGACTTTGGGGCTGCACGCTTTCCTGGCCACTCTATCCTTAAAAGCACCTTTTTTTCACTTTCCCCCAGCACCGGCCTCAAATATGCCGAATGTCCTGGCCTGGCTCCCACAGCCAAGGTGGCAGCCAGAACAACTCTTGCTTTCTTTCATGGTCTCTGGGAACTACTTGCATTGCCACCCAGACTTTGGGGCTGCGGGCTTTCCTGGCCACTCTATCCTCACAAGCACCTTTTTTTCACTTTCCCCCAGCACCGGCCTCCAATATGCCGAACGTCGTGGCCTGGCTCCCACAGCCAAGGTGGCAGCCAGAACAACTCTTGCTTTCTTTCAAGGTCTCTGGGAACTACTTGCATTGCCACCCAGACTTTGGGGCTGCGGGCTTTCCTGGCCACTCTATCCTCCAAAGAACCTTTTTTTCACTTTCCCCCAGCACCGGCCTCCAATATGCCGAACGTCCTGGCCTGGCTCCCACAGCCAAGGTGGCAGCCAGAACAACTCTTGCTTTCTTTCATGGTCTCTGGGAACTACTTGCATTGCCACCCAGACTTTGGGGCTGCGGGCTTTCCTGGCCACTCTGTCCTCACAAGCACCTTTTTTTCACTTTCCCCCAGCACCGGCCTCCAATATGCCGAACGTCGTGGCCTGGCTCCCACAGCCAAGGTGGCAGCCAGAACAACTCTTGCTTTCTTTCAAGGTCTCTGGGAACTACTTGCATTGCCACCCAGACTTTGGGGCTGCACGCTTTCCTGGCCACTCTATCCTCCAAAGAACCTTTTTTTCACTTTCCCCCAGCACCGGCCTCCAATATGCCGAACGTCGTGGCCTGGCTCCCACAGCCAAGGTGGCAGCCAGAACAACTCTTGCTTTCTTTCAAGGTCTCTGGGAACTACTTGCATTGCCACCCAGACTTTGGGGCTGCAGGCTTTCCTGGCCACTCTATCCTCCAAAGAACCTTTTTTTCACTTTCCCCCAGCACCGGCCTCCAATATGCCGAACGTCCTGGCCTGGCTCCCACAGCCAAGGTGGCAGCCAGAACAACTCTTGCTTTCTTTCATGGTCTCTGGGAACTACTTGCATTGCCACCCAGACTTTGGGGCTGCACGCTTTCCTGGCCACTCTATCCTCCAAAGAACCTTTTTTTCACTTTCCCCCAGCACCGGCCTCCAATATGCCGAACGTCCTGGCCTGGCTCCCACACCCAAGGTGGCAGCCAGATCAAATCTTGCTTTCTTTCATGGTCTCTGGGAACTACTTGCATTGCCACCCAGACTTTGGGGCTGCACGCTTTCCTGGCCACTCTATCCTTAAAAGCACCTTTTTTTCACTTTCCCCCAGCACCGGCCTCCAATATGCCGAACGTCCTGGCCTGGCTCCCACAGCCAAGGTGGCAGCCAGAACAACTCTTGCTTTCTTTCATGGTCTCTGGGAACTACTTGCATTGCCACCCAGACTTTGGGGCTGCGGGCTTTCCTGGCCACTCTGTCCTCACAAGCACCTTTTTTTCACTTTCCCCCAGCACCGGCCTCCAATATGCCGAACGTCCTGGCCTGGCTCCCACAGCCAAGGTGGCAGCCAGAACAACTCTTGCTTTCTTTCAAGGTCTCTGGGAACTACTTGCATTGCCACCCAGACTTTGGGGCTGCACGCTTTCCTGGCCACTCTATCCTCAAAAGCACAGATTTTTCACTTTACCCCTGAACCGGACCCCAATATGCTGAACGTCCTGGCCTGGCTCCCACAGCCAAGGTGGCAGCCAGAACAACTCTTGCTTTCTTTCAAGGTCTCTGGGAACTACTTGCATTGCCACCCAGACTTTGGGGCTGCGGGCTTTCCTGGCCACTCTGTCCTCACAAGCACCTTTTTTTCACTTTCCCCCAGCACCGGCCTCCAATATGCCGAACGTCCTGGCCTGGCTCCCACAGCCAAGGTGGCAGCCAGAACAACTCTTGCTTTCTTTCAAGGTCTCTGGGAACTACTTGCATTGCCACCCAGACTTTGGGGCTGCGGGCTTTCCTGGCCACTCTATCCTCAAAAGCACAGATTTTTCACTTTACCCCTGAACCGGACCCCAATATGCTGAACGTCCTGGCCTGGCTCCCACAGCCAAGGTGGCAGCCAGAACAACTCTTGCTTTCTTTCAAGGTCTCTGGGAACTACTTGCATTGCCACCCAGACTTTGGGGCTGCACGCTTTCCTGGCCACTCTATCCTCCAAAGAACCTTTTTTTCACTTTCCCCCAGCACCGGCCTCCAATATGCCGAACGTCCTGGCCTGGCTCCCACACCCAAGGTGGCAGCCAGAACAACTCTTGCTTTCTTTCATGGTCTCTGGGAACTACTTGCATTGCCACCCAGACTTTGGGGCTGCGGGCTTTCCTGGCCACTCTATCCTCCAAAGAACCTTTTTTTCACTTTCCCCCAGCACCGGCCTCCAATATGCCGAACGTCCTGGCCTGGCTCCCACAGCCAAGGTGGCAGCCAGATCAACTCTTGCTTTCTTTCATGGTCTCTGGGAACTACTTGCATTGCCACCCAGACTTTGGGGCTGCACGCTTTCCTGGCCACTCTATCCTTAAAAGAACCTTTTTTTCACTTTCCCCCAGCACCGGCCTCAAATATGCCGAATGTCCTGGCCTGGCTCCCACAGCCAAGGTGGCAGCCAGAACAACTCTTGCTTTCTTTCATGGTCTCTGGGAACTACTTGCATTGCCACCCAGACTTTGGGGCTGCACGCTTTCCTGGCCACTCTATCCTCACAAGCACCTTTTTTTCACTTTCCCCCAGCACCGGCCTCCAATATGCCGAACGTCGTGGCCTGGCTCCCACAGCCAAGGTGGCAGCCAGAACAACTCTTGCTTTCTTTCATGGTCTCTGGGAACTACTTGCATTGCCACCCAGACTTTGGGGCTGCGGGCTTTCCTGGCCACTCTATCCTCCAAAGAACCTTTTTTTCACTTTCCCCCAGCACCGGCCTCCAATATGCCGAACGTCCTGGCCTGGCTCCCACAGCCAAGGTGGCAGCCAGAACAACTCTTGCTTTCTTTCATGGTCTCTGGGAACTACTTGCATTGCCACCCAGACTTTGGGGCTGCACGCTTTCCTGGCCACTCTATCCTTAAAAGCACCTTTTTTTCACTTTCCCCCAGCACCGGCCTCCAATATGCCGAACGTCCTGGCCTGGCTCCCACAGCCAAGGTGGCAGCCAGAACAACTCTTGCTTTCTTTCATGGTCTCTGGGAACTACTTGCATTGCCACCCAGACTTTGGGGCTGCGGGCTTTCCTGGCCACTCTGTCCTCACAAGCACCTTTTTTTCACTTTCCCCCAGCACCGGCCTCCAATATGCCGAACGTCGTGGCCTGGCTCCCACAGCCAAGGTGGCAGCCAGAACAACTCTTGCTTTCTTTCAAGGTCTCTGGGAACTACTTGCATTGCCACCCAGACTTTGGGGCTGCACGCTTTCCTGGCCACTCTATCCTCAAAAGCACAGATTTTTCACTTTACCCCTGAACCGGACCCCAATATGCTGAACGTCCTGGCCTGGCTCCCACAGCCAAGGTGGCAGCCAGAACAACTCTTGCTTTCTTTCAAGGTCTCTGGGAACTACTTGCATTGCCACCCAGACTTTGGGGCTGCACGCTTTCCTGGCCACTCTATCCTTAAAAGCACCTTTTTTTCACTTTCCCCCAGCACCGGCCTCAAATATGCCGAACGTCCTGGCCTGGCTCCCACAGCCAAGGTGGCAGCCAGAACAACTCTTGCTTTCTTTCATGGTCTCTGGGAACTACTTGCATTGCCACCCAGACTTTGGGGCTGCGGGCTTTCCTGGCCACTCTGTCCTCACAAGCACCTTTTTTTCACTTTCCCCCAGCACCGGCCTCCAATATGCCGAACGTCCTGGCCTGGCTCCCACAGCCAAGGTGGCAGCCAGAACAACTCTTGCTTTCTTTCAAGGTCTCTGGGAACTACTTGCATTGCCACCCAGACTTTGGGGCTGCGGGCTTTCCTGGCCACTCTATCCTCAAAAGCACAGATTTTTCACTTTACCCCTGAACCGGACCCCAATATGCTGAACGTCCTGGCCTGGCTCCCACAGCCAAGGTGGCAGCCAGAACAACTCTTGCTTTCTTTCAAGGTCTCTGGGAACTACTTGCATTGCCACCCAGACTTTGGGGCTGCACGCTTTCCTGGCCACTCTATCCTCCAAAGAACCTTTTTTTCACTTTCCCCCAGCACCGGCCTCCAATATGCCGAACGTCCTGGCCTGGCTCCCACACCCAAGGTGGCAGCAGAACAACTCTTGCTTTCTTTCATGGTCTCTGGGAACTACTTGCATTGCCACCCAGACTTTGGGGCTGCGGGCTTTCCTGGCCACTCTATCCTCCAAAGAACCTTTTTTTCACTTTCCCCCAGCACCGGCCTCCAATATGCCGAACGTCCTGGCCTGGCTCCCACAGCCAAGGTGGCAGCCAGAACAACTCTTGCTTTCTTTCAAGGTCTCTGGGAACTACTTGCATTGCCACCCAGACTTTGGGGCTGCGGGCTTTCCTGGCCACTCTATCCTCCAAAGAACCTTTTTTTCACTTTCCCCCAGCACCGGCCTCCAATATGCCGAACGTCCTGGCCTGGCTCCCACAGCCAAGGTGGCAGCCAGATCAACTCTTGCTTTCTTTCATGGTCTCTGGGAACTACTTGCATTGCCACCCAGACTTTGGGGCTGCACGCTTTCCTGGCCACTCTATCCTCCAAAGAACCTTTTTTTCACTTTCCCCCAGCACCGGCCTCCAATATGCCGAACGTCCTGGCCTGGCTCCCACACCCAAGGTGGCAGCCAGATCAACTCTTGCTTTCTTTCATGGTCTCTGGGAACTACTTGCATTGCCACCCAGACTTTGGGGCTGCACGCTTTCCTGGCCACTCTATCCTTAAAAGCACCTTTTTTTCACTTTCCCCCAGCACCGGCCTCAAATATGCCGAACGTCCTGGCCTGGCTCCCACAGCCAAGGTGGCAGCCAGAACAACTCTTGCTTTCTTTCATGGTCTCTGGGAACTACTTGCATTGCCACCCAGACTTTGGGGCTGCGGGCTTTCCTGGCCACTCTGTCCTCACAAGCACCTTTTTTTCACTTTCCCCCAGCACCGGCCTCCAATATGCCGAACGTCGTGGCCTGGCTCCCACAGCCAAGGTGGCAGCCAGAACAACTCTTGCTTTCTTTCAAGGTCTCTGGGAACTACTTGCATTGCCACCCAGACTTTGGGGCTGCGGGCTTTCCTGGCCACTCTATCCTCAAAAGCACAGATTTTTCACTTTACCCCTGAACCGGACCCCAATATGCTGAACGTCCTGGCCTGGCTCCCACAGCCAAGGTGGCAGCCAGAACAACTCTTGCTTTCTTTCAAGGTCTCTGGGAACTACTTGCATTGCCACCCAGACTTTGGGGCTGCGGGCTTTCCTGGCCACTCTATCCTTAAAAGCACCTTTTTTTCACTTTCCCCCAGCACCGGCCTCAAATATGCCGAACGTCCTGGCCTGGCTCCCACAGCCAAGGTGGCAGCCAGAACAACTCTTGCTTTCTTTCATGGTCTCTGGGAACTACTTGCATTGCCACCCAGACTTTGGGGCTGCGGGCTTTCCTGGCCACTCTGTCCTCACAAGCACCTTTTTTTCACTTTCCCCCAGCACCGGCCTCCAATATGCCGAACGTCCTGGCCTGGCTCCCACAGCCAAGGTGGCAGCCAGAACAACTCTTGCTTTCTTTCAAGGTCTCTGGGAACTACTTGCATTGCCACCCAGACTTTGGGGCTGCACGCTTTCCTGGCCACTCTATCCTCAAAAGCACAGATTTTTCACTTTACCCCTGAACCGGACCCCAATATGCTGAACGTCCTGGCCTGGCTCCCACAGCCAAGGTGGCAGCCAGAACAACTCTTGCTTTCTTTCAAGGTCTCTGGGAACTACTTGCATTGCCACCCAGACTTTGGGGCTGCACGCTTTCCTGGCCACTCTATCCTCCAAAGAACCTTTTTTTCACTTTCCCCCAGCACCGGCCTCCAATATGCCGAACGTCCTGGCCTGGCTCCCACACCCAAGGTGGCAGCCAGAACAACTCTTGCTTTCTTTCATGGTCTCTGGGAACTACTTGCATTGCCACCCAGACTTTGGGGCTGCGGGCTTTCCTGGCCACTCTATCCTCCAAAGAACCTTTTTTTCACTTTCCCCCAGCACCGGCCTCCAATATGCCGAACGTCCTGGCCTGGCTCCCACACCCAAGGTGGCAGCCAGATCAACTCTTGCTTTCTTTCATGGTCTCTGGGAACTACTTGCATTGCCACCCAGACTTTGGGGCTGCGGGCTTTCCTGGCCACTCTATCCTTAAAAGCACCTTTTTTTCACTTTCCCCCAGCACCGGCCTCAAATATGCCGAATGTCCTGGCCTGGCTCCCACAGCCAAGGTGGCAGCCAGAACAACTCTTGCTTTCTTTCATGGTCTCTGGGAACTACTTGCATTGCCACCCAGACTTTGGGGCTGCGGGCTTTCCTGGCCACTCTATCCTCACAAGCACCTTTTTTTCACTTTCCCCCAGCACCGGCCTCCAATATGCCGAACGTCGTGGCCTGGCTCCCACAGCCAAGGTGGCAGCCAGAACAACTCTTGCTTTCTTTCAAGGTCTCTGGGAACTACTTGCATTGCCACCCAGACTTTGGGGCTGCGGGCTTTCCTGGCCACTCTATCCTCCAAAGAACCTTTTTTTCACTTTCCCCCAGCACCGGCCTCCAATATGCCGAACGTCCTGGCCTGGCTCCCACAGCCAAGGTGGCAGCCAGAACAACTCTTGCTTTCATTCAAGGTCTCTGGGAACTACTTGCATTGCCACCCAGACTTTGGGGCTGCACGCTTTCCTGGCCACTCTATCCTCCAAAGAACCTTTTTTTCACTTTCCCCCAGCACCGGCCTCCAATATGCCGAACGTCCTGGCCTGGCTCCCACAGCCAAGGTGGCAGCCAGAACAACTCTTGCTTTCTTTCAAGGTCTCTGGGAACTACTTGCATTGCCACCCAGACTTTGGGGCTGCACGCTTTCCTGGCCACTCTATCCTCCAAAGAACCTTTTTTTCACTTTCCCCCAGCACCGGCCTCCAATATGCCGAACGTCCTGGCCTGGCTCCCACAGCCAAGGTGGCAGCCAGAACAACTCTTGCTTTCTTTCAAGGTCTCTGGGAACTACTTGCAATGCCACCCAGACTTTGGGGCTGCGGGCTTTCCTGGCCACTCTGTCCTCCAAAGAACCTTTTTTTCACTTTCCCCCAGCACCGGCCTCAAATATGCCGAACGTCCTGGCCTGGCTCCCACAGCCAAGGTGGCAGCCAGAACAACTCTTGCTTTCTTTCAAGGTCTCTGGGAACTACTTGCATTGCCACCCAGACTTTGGGGCTGCGGGCTTTCCTGGCCACTCTGTCCTCACAAGCACCTTTTTTTCACTTTCCCCCAGCACCGGCCTCAAATATGCCGAACGTCGTGGCCTGGCTCCCACAGCCAAGGTGGCAGCCAGAACAACTCTTGCTTTCTTTCAAGGTCTCTGGGAACTACTTGCATTGCCACCCAGACTTTGGGGCTGCGGGCTTTCCTGGCCACTCTATCCTCCAAAGAACCTTTTTTTCACTTTCCCCCAGCACCGGCCTCAAATATGCCGAACGTCCTGGCCTGGCTCCCACAGCCAAGGTGGCAGCCAGAACAACTCTTGCTTTCATTCATGGTCTCTGGGAACTACTTGCATTGCCACCCAGACTTTGGGGCTGCGGGCTTTCCTGGCCACTCTATCCTCCAAAGAACCTTTTTTTCACTTTCCCCCAGCACCGGACCCCAATATGCCGAACGTCCTGGCCTGGCTCCCACAGCCAAGGTGGCAGCCAGAACAACTCTTGCTTTCTTTCAAGGTCTCTGGGAACTACTTGCATTGCCACCCAGACTTTGGGGCTGCGGGCTTTCCTGGCCACTCTATCCTCCAAAGAACCTTTTTTTCACTTTCCCCCAGCACCGGCCTCCAATATGCCGAACGTCCTGGCCTGGCTCCCACAGCCAAGGTGGCAGCCAGAACAACTCTTGCTTTCTTTCAAGGTCTCTGGGAACTACTTGCATTGCCACCCAGACTTTGGGGCTGCGGGCTTTCCTGGCCACTCTATCCTCCAAAGAACCTTTTTTTCACTTTCCCCCAGCACCGGCCTCCAATATGCCGAACGTCGTGGCCTGGCTCCCACAGCCAAGGTGGCAGCCAGAACAACTCTTGCTTTCTTTCAAGGTCTCTGGGAACTACTTGCATTGCCACCCAGACTTTGGGGCTGCGGGCTTTCCTGGCCACTCTATCCTCAAAAGCACAGATTTTTCACTTTACCCATGAACCGGACCCCAATATGCTGAACGTCCTGGCCTGGCTCCCACAGCCAAGGTGGCAGCCAGAACAACTCTTGCTTTCTTTCAAGGTCTCTGGGAACTACTTGCATTGCCACCCAGACTTTGGGGCTGCACGCTTTCCTGGCCACTCTATCCTTAAAAGCACCTTTTTTTCACTTTCCCCCAGCACCGGCCTCAAATATGCCGAACGTCCTGGCCTGGCTCCCACAGCCAAGGTGGCAGCCAGAACAACTCTTGCTTTCTTTCATGGTCTCTGGGAACTACTTGCATTGCCACCCAGACTTTGGGGCTGCGGGCTTTCCTGGCCACTCTGTCCTCACAAGAACCTTTTTTTCACTTTCCCCCAGCACCGGCCTCCAATATGCCGAACGTCGTGGCCTGGCTCCCACAGCCAAGGTGGCAGCCAGAACAACTCTTGCTTTCTTTCAAGGTCTCTGGGAACTACTTGCATTGCCACCCAGACTTTGGGGCTGCGGGCTTTCCTGGCCACTCTATCCTCCAAAGAACCTTTTTTTCACTTTCCCCCAGCACCGGCCTCCAATATGCCGAACGTCCTGGCCTGGCTCCCACAGCCAAAGTGGCAGCCAGAACAACTCTTGCTTTCTTTCAAGGTCTCTGGGAACTACTTGCATTGCCACCCAGACTTTGGGGCTGCAGGCTTTCCTGGCCACTCTATCCTCCAAAGAACCTTTTTTTCACTTTCCCCCAGCACCGGCCTCCAATATGCCGAACGTCCTGGCCTGGCTCCCACAGCCAAGGTGGCAGCCAGAACAACTCTTGCTTTCTTTCAAGGTCTCTGGGAACTACTTGCATTGCCACCCAGACTTTGGGGCTGCACGCTTTCCTGGCCACTCTATCCTCCAAAGAACCTTTTTTTCACTTTACCCCAGCACCGGCCTCCAATATGCCAAACGTCCTGGCCTGGCTCCCACAGCCAAGGTGGCAGCCAGAACAACTCTTGCTTTCTTTCAAGGTCTCTGGGAACTACTTGCATTGCCACCCAGACTTTGGGGCTGCGGGCTTTCCTGGCCACTCTATCCTCAAAAGCACAGATTTTTCACTTTACCCCTGAACCGGACCCCAATATGCTGAACGTCCTGGCCTGGCTCCCACAGCCAAGGTGGCAGCCAGAACAACTCTTGCTTTCTTTCAAGGTCTCTGGGAACTACTTGCATTGCCACCCAGACTTTGGGGCTGCACGCTTTCCTGGCCACTCTATCCTCAAAAGAACCTTTTTTTCACTTTCCCCCAGCACCGGCCTCCAATATGCCGAACGTCGTGGCCTGGCTCCCACAGCCAAGGTGGCAGCCAGAACAACTCTTGCTTTCTTTCAAGGTCTCTGGGAACTACTTGCATTGCCACCCAGACTTTGGGGCTGCACGCTTTCCTGGCCACTCTGTCCTCCAAAGAACCTTTTTTTCACTTTCCCCCAGCACCGGCCTCCAATATGCCGAACGTCCTGGCCTGGCTCCCACAGCCAAGGTGGCAGCCAGAACAACTCTTGCTTTCATTCATGGTCTCTGGGAACTACTTGCATTGCCACCCAGACTTTGGGGCTGCGGGCTTTCCTGGCCACTCTATCCTCCAAAGAACCTTTTTTTCACTTTCCCCCAGCACCGGACCCCAATATGCCGAACGTCCTGGCCTGGCTCCCACAGCCAAGGTGGCAGCCAGATCAACTCTTGCTTTCATTCATGGTCTCTGGGAACTACTTGCATTGCCACCCAGACTTTGGGGCTGCGGGCTTTCCTGGCCACTCTATCCTCCAAAGAACCTTTTTTTCACTTTCCCCCAGCACCGGCCTCCAATATGCCGAACGTCCTGGCCTGGCTCCCACAGCCAAGGTGGCAGCCAGAACAACTCTTGCTTTCTTTCATGGTCTCTGGGAACTACTTGCAATGCCACCCAGACTTTGGGGCTGCGGGCTTTCCTGGCCACTCTGTCCTCCAAAGAACCTTTTTTTCACTTTCCCCCAGCACCGGCCTCCAATATGCCGAACGTCCTGGCCTGGCTCCCACAGCCAAGGTGGCAGCCAGAACAACTCTTGCTTTCTTTCAAGGTCTCTGGGAACTACTTGCATTGCCACCCAGACTTTGGGGCTGCGGGCTTTCCTGGCCACTCTATCCTCCAAAGAACCTTTTTTTCACTTTCCCCCAGCACCGGCCTCCAATATGCCGAACGTCCTGGCCTGGCTCCCACAGCCAAGGTGGCAGCCAGAACAACTCTTGCTTTCTTTCATGGTCTCTGGGAACTACTTGCAATGCCACCCAGACTTTGGGGCTGCGGGCTTTCCTGGCCACTCTATCCTCCAAAGAACCTTTTTTTCACTTTCCCCCAGCACCGGCCTCCAATATGCCGAACGTCCTGGCCTGGCTCCCACAGCCAAGGTGGCAGCCAGAACAACTCTTGCTTTCTTTCATGGTCTCTGGGAACTACTTGCATTGCCACCCAGACTTTGGGGCTGCGAGCTCCTGGCCACTCTATCCTCCAAAGAACCTTTTTTTCACTTTCCCCCAGCACCGGCCTCCAATATGCCGAACGTCCTGGCCTGGCTCCCACAGCCAAGGTGGCAGCCAGAACAACTCTTGCTTTCTTTCAAGGTCTCTGGGAACTACTTGCATTGCCACCCAGACTTTGGGGCTGCACGCTTTCCTGGCCACTCTATCCTCCAAAGAACCTTTTTTTCACTTTCCCCCAGCACCGGCCTCCAATATGCCGAACGTCCTGGCCTGGCTCCCACAGCCAAGGTGGCAGCCAGAACAACTCTTGCTTTCATTCATGGTCTCTGGGAACTACTTGCAATGCCACCCAGACTTTGGGGCTGCGGGCTTTCCTGGCTACTCTCTCCTCAAAAGAACCTTTTTTTCACTTTCCCCCAGCACCGGCCTCCAATATGCCGAACGTCCTGGCCTGGCTCCCACAGCCAAGGTGGCAGCCAGAACAACTCTTGCTTTCTTTCATGGTCTCTGGGAACTACTTGCAATGCCACCCAGACTTTGGGGCTGCGGGCTTTCCTGGCCACTCTATCCTCCAAAGAACCTTTTTTTCACTTTCCCCCAGCACCGGCCTCCAATATGCCGAACGTCCTGGCCTGGCTCCCACAGCCAAGGTGGCAGCCAGAACAACTCTTGCTTTCTTTCAAGGTCTCTGGGAACTACTTGCATTGCCACCCAGACTTTGGGGCTGCACGCTTTCCTGGCCACTCTATCCTCCAAAGAACCTTTTTTTCACTTTCTCCCAGCACCGGCCTCCAATATGCCGAACGTCCTGGCCTGGCTCCCACAGCCAAGGTGGCAGCCAGAACAACTCTTGCTTTCTTTCAAGGTCTCTGGGAACTACTTGCATTGCCACCCAGACTTTGGGGCTGCGGGCTTTCCTGGCCACTCTATCCTCCAAAGAACCTTTTTTTCACTTTCCCCCAGCACCGGCCTCCAATATGCCGAACGTCCTGGCCTGGCTCCCACAGCCAAGGTGGCAGCCAGAACAACTCTTGCTTTCTTTCATGGTCTCTGGGAACTACTTGCATTGCCACCCAGACTTTGGGGCTGCGGGCTTTCCTGGCCACTCTATCCTCCAAAGAACCTTTTTTTCACTTTCCCCCAGCACCGGCCTCCAATATGCCGAACGTCCTGGCCTGGCTCCCACAGCCAAGGTGGCAGCCAGAACAACTCTTGCTTTCTTTCAAGGTCTCTGGGAACTACTTGCATTGCCACCCAGACTTTGGGGCTGCGGGCTTTCCTGGCCACTCTATCCTCCAAAGAACCTTTTTTTCACTTTCCCCCAGCACCGGCCTCCAATATGCCGAACGTCCTGGCCTGGCTCCCACAGCCAAGGTGGCAGCCAGAACAACTCTTGCTTTCATTCATGGTCTCTGGGAACTACTTGCAATGCCACCCAGACTTTGGGGCTGCGGGCTTTCCTGGCCACTCTCTCCTCAAAAGAACCTTTTTTTCACTTTCCCCCAGCACCGGCCTCCAATATGCCGAACGTCGTGGCCTGGCTCCCACAGCCAAGGTGGCAGCCAGAACAACTCTTGCTTTCTTTCATGGTCTCTGGGAACTACTTGCAATGCCACCCAGACTTTGGGGCTGCGGGCTTTCCTGGCCACTCTATCCTCCAAAGAACCTTTTTTTCACTTTCCCCCAGCACCGGCCTCCAATATGCCGAACGTCGTGGCCTGGCTCCCACAGCCAAGGTGGCAGCCAGAACAACTCTTGCTTTCTTTCAAGGTCTCTGGGAACTACTTGCATTGCCACCCAGACTTTGGGGCTGCGGGCTTTCCTGGCCACTCTATCCTCAAAAGAACCTTTTTTTCACTTTCCCCCAGCACCGGCCTCAAATATGCCGAACGTCGTGGCCTGGCTCCCACAGCCAAGGTGGCAGCCAGAACAACTCTTGCTTTCTTTCAAGGTCTCTGGGAACTACTTGCATTGCCACCCAGACTTTGGGGCTGCACGCTTTCCTGGCCACTCTATCCTCCAAAGAACCTTTTTTTCACTTTCCCCCAGCACCCGCCTCCAATATGCCGAACGTCCTGGCCTGGCTCCCACAGCCAAGGTGGCAGCCAGAACAACTCTTGCTTTCATTCATGGTCTCTGGGAACTACTTGCATTGCCACCCAGACTTTGGGGCTGCGGGCTTTCCTGGCCACTCTATCCTCCAAAGAACCATTTTTTCACTTTCCCCCAGCACCGGACCCCAATATGCCGAACGTCCTGGCCTGGCTCCCACAGCCAAGGTGGCAGCCAGAACAACTCTTGCTTTCTTTCAAGGTCTCTGGGAACTACTTGCATTGCCACCCAGACTTTGGGGCTGCGGGCTTTCCTGGCCACTCTATCCTCCAAAGAACCTTTTTTTCACTTTCCCCCAGCACCGGCCTCCAATATGCCGAACGTCCTGGCCTGGCTCCCACAGCCAAGGTGGCAGCCAGAACAACTCTTGCTTTCTTTCAAGGTCTCTGGGAACTACTTGCATTGCCACCCAGACTTTGGGGCTGCGGGCTTTCCTGGCCACTCTATCCTCCAAAGAACCTTTTTTTCACTTTCCCCCAGCACCGGCCTCCAATATGCCGAACGTCGTGGCCTGGCTCCCACAGCCAAGGTGGCAGCCAGAACAACTCTTGCTTTCTTTCAAGGTCTCTGGGAACTACTTGCATTGCCACCCAGACTTTGGGGCTGCGGGCTTTCCTGGCCACTCTATCCTCAAAAGCACAGATTTTTCACTTTACCCATGAACCGGACCCCAATATGCTGAACGTCCTGGCCTGGCTCCCACAGCCAAGGTGGCAGCCAGAACAACTCTTGCTTTCTTTCAAGGTCTCTGGGAACTACTTGCATTGCCACCCAGACTTTGGGGCTGCACGCTTTCCTGGCCACTCTATCCTTAAAAGCACCTTTTTTTCACTTTCCCCCAGCACCGGCCTCAAATATGCCGAACGTCCTGGCCTGGCTCCCACAGCCAAGGTGGCAGCCAGAACAACTCTTGCTTTCTTTCATGGTCTCTGGGAACTACTTGCATTGCCACCCAGACTTTGGGGCTGCGGGCTTTCCTGGCCACTCTGTCCTCACAAGAACCTTTTTTTCACTTTCCCCCAGCACCGGCCTCCAATATGCCGAACGTCGTGGCCTGGCTCCCACAGCCAAGGTGGCAGCCAGAACAACTCTTGCTTTCTTTCAAGGTCTCTGGGAACTACTTGCATTGCCACCCAGACTTTGGGGCTGCGGGCTTTCCTGGCCACTCTATCCTCCAAAGAACCTTTTTTTCACTTTCCCCCAGCACCGGCCTCCAATATGCCGAACGTCCTGGCCTGGCTCCCACAGCCAAGGTGGCAGCCAGAACAACTCTTGCTTTCTTTCAAGGTCTCTGGGAACTACTTGCATTGCCACCCAGACTTTGGGGCTGCAGGCTTTCCTGGCCACTCTATCCTCCAAAGAACCTTTTTTTCACTTTCCCCCAGCACCGGCCTCCAATATGCCGAACGTCCTGGCCTGGCTCCCACAGCCAAGGTGGCAGCCAGAACAACTCTTGCTTTCTTTCAAGGTCTCTGGGAACTACTTGCATTGCCACCCAGACTTTGGGGCTGCACGCTTTCCTGGCCACTCTGTCCTCCAAAGAACCTTTTTTTCACTTTCCCCCAGCACCGGCCTCCAATATGCCGAACGTCCTGGCCTGGCTCCCACAGCCAAGGTGGCAGCCAGAACAACTCTTGCTTTCATTCATGGTCTCTGGGAACTACTTGCATTGCCACCCAGACTTTGGGGCTGCGGGCTTTCCTGGCCACTCTATCCTCCAAAGAACCTTTTTTTCACTTTCCCCCAGCACCGGACCCCAATATGCCGAACGTCCTGGCCTGGCTCCCACAGCCAAGGTGGCAGCCAGATCAACTCTTGCTTTCATTCATGGTCTCTGGGAACTACTTGCATTGCCACCCAGACTTTGGGGCTGCGGGCTTTCCTGGCCACTCTATCCTCCAAAGAACCTTTTTTTCACTTTCCCCCAGCACCGGCCTCCAATATGCCGAACGTCCTGGCCTGGCTCCCACAGCCAAGGTGGCAGCCAGAACAACTCTTGCTTTCTTTCATGGTCTCTGGGAACTACTTGCAATGCCACCCAGACTTTGGGGCTGCGGGCTTTCCTGGCCACTCTATCCTCCAAAGAACCTTTTTTTCACTTTCCCCCAGCACCGGCCTCCAATATGCCGAACGTCCTGGCCTGGCTCCCACAGCCAAGGTGGCAGCCAGAACAACTCTTGCTTTCTTTCAAGGTCTCTGGGAACTACTTGCATTGCCACCCAGACTTTGGGGCTGCACGCTTTCCTGGCCACTCTATCCTCCAAAGAACCTTTTTTTCACTTTCCCCCAGCACCGGCCTCCAATATGCCGAACGTCCTGGCCTGGCTCCCACAGCCAAGGTGGCAGCCAGAACAACTCTTGCTTTCATTCATGGTCTCTGGGAACTACTTGCAATGCCACCCAGACTTTGGGGCTGCGGGCTTTCCTGGCCACTCTCTCCTCAAAAGAACCTTTTTTTCACTTTCCCCCAGCACCGGCCTCCAATATGCCGAACGTCGTGGCCTGGCTCCCACAGCCAAGGTGGCAGCCAGAACAACTCTTGCTTTCTTTCATGGTCTCTGGGAACTACTTGCAATGCCACCCAGACTTTGGGGCTGCGGGCTTTCCTGGCCACTCTATCCTCCAAAGAACCTTTTTTTCACTTTCCCCCAGCACCGGCCTCCAATATGCCGAACGTCGTGGCCTGGCTCCCACAGCCAAGGTGGCAGCCAGAACAACTCTTGCTTTCTTTCAAGGTCTCTGGGAACTACTTGCATTGCCACCCAGACTTTGGGGCTGCGGGCTTTCCTGGCCACTCTATCCTCAAAAGAACCTTTTTTTCACTTTCCCCCAGCACCGGCCTCAAATATGCCGAACGTCGTGGCCTGGCTCCCACAGCCAAGGTGGCAGCCAGAACAACTCTTGCTTTCTTTCAAGGTCTCTGGGAACTACTTGCATTGCCACCCAGACTTTGGGGCTGCACGCTTTCCTGGCCACTCTATCCTCCAAAGAACCTTTTTTTCACTTTCCCCCAGCACCGGCCTCCAATATGCCGAACGTCCTGGCCTGGCTCCCACAGCCAAGGTGGCAGCCAGAACAACTCTTGCTTTCATTCATGGTCTCTGGGAACTACTTGCATTGCCACCCAGACTTTGGGGCTGCGGGCTTTCCTGGCCACTCTATCCTCCAAAGAACCTTTTTTTCACTTTCCCCCAGCACCGGACCCCAATATGCCGAACGTCCTGGCCTGGCTCCCACAGCCAAGGTGGCAGCCAGAACAACTCTTGCTTTCTTTCAAGGTCTCTGGGAACTACTTGCATTGCCACCCAGACTTTGGGGCTGCGGGCTTTCCTGGCCACTCTATCCTCCAAAGAACCTTTTTTTCACTTTCCCCCAGCACCGGCCTCCAATATGCCGAACGTCCTGGCCTGGCTCCCACAGCCAAGGTGGCAGCCAGAACAACTCTTGCTTTCTTTCAAGGTCTCTGGGAACTACTTGCATTGCCACCCAGACTTTGGGGCTGCGGGCTTTCCTGGCCACTCTATCCTCCAAAGAACCTTTTTTTCACTTTCCCCCAGCACCGGCCTCCAATATGCCGAACGTCGTGGCCTGGCTCCCACAGCCAAGGTGGCAGCCAGAACAACTCTTGCTTTCTTTCAAGGTCTCTGGGAACTACTTGCATTGCCACCCAGACTTTGGGGCTGCGGGCTTTCCTGGCCACTCTATCCTCAAAAGCACAGATTTTTCACTTTACCCATGAACCGGACCCCAATATGCTGAACGTCCTGGCCTGGCTCCCACAGCCAAGGTGGCAGCCAGAACAACTCTTGCTTTCTTTCAAGGTCTCTGGGAACTACTTGCATTGCCACCCAGACTTTGGGGCTGCACGCTTTCCTGGCCACTCTATCCTTAAAAGCACCTTTTTTTCACTTTCCCCCAGCACCGGCCTCAAATATGCCGAACGTCCTGGCCTGGCTCCCACAGCCAAGGTGGCAGCCAGAACAACTCTTGCTTTCTTTCATGGTCTCTGGGAACTACTTGCATTGCCACCCAGACTTTGGGGCTGCGGGCTTTCCTGGCCACTCTGTCCTCACAAGAACCTTTTTTTCACTTTCCCCCAGCACCGGCCTCCAATATGCCGAACGTCGTGGCCTGGCTCCCACAGCCAAGGTGGCAGCCAGAACAACTCTTGCTTTCTTTCAAGGTCTCTGGGAACTACTTGCATTGCCACCCAGACTTTGGGGCTGCGGGCTTTCCTGGCCACTCTATCCTCCAAAGAACCTTTTTTTCACTTTCCCCCAGCACCGGCCTCCAATATGCCGAACGTCCTGGCCTGGCTCCCACAGCCAAGGTGGCAGCCAGAACAACTCTTGCTTTCTTTCAAGGTCTCTGGGAACTACTTGCATTGCCACCCAGACTTTGGGGCTGCAGGCTTTCCTGGCCACTCTATCCTCCAAAGAACCTTTTTTTCACTTTCCCCCAGCACCGGCCTCCAATATGCCGAACGTCCTGGCCTGGCTCCCACAGCCAAGGTGGCAGCCAGAACAACTCTTGCTTTCTTTCAAGGTCTCTGGGAACTACTTGCATTGCCACCCAGACTTTGGGGCTGCACGCTTTCCTGGCCACTCTGTCCTCCAAAGAACCTTTTTTTCACTTTCCCCCAGCACCGGCCTCCAATATGCCGAACGTCCTGGCCTGGCTCCCACAGCCAAGGTGGCAGCCAGAACAACTCTTGCTTTCATTCATGGTCTCTGGGAACTACTTGCATTGCCACCCAGACTTTGGGGCTGCGGGCTTTCCTGGCCACTCTATCCTCCAAAGAACCTTTTTTTCACTTTCCCCCAGCACCGGACCCCAATATGCCGAACGTCCTGGCCTGGCTCCCACAGCCAAGGTGGCAGCCAGATCAACTCTTGCTTTCATTCATGGTCTCTGGGAACTACTTGCATTGCCACCCAGACTTTGGGGCTGCGGGCTTTCCTGGCCACTCTATCCTCCAAAGAACCTTTTTTTCACTTTCCCCCAGCACCGGCCTCCAATATGCCGAACGTCCTGGCCTGGCTCCCACAGCCAAGGTGGCAGCCAGAACAACTCTTGCTTTCTTTCATGGTCTCTGGGAACTACTTGCAATGCCACCCAGACTTTGGGGCTGCGGGCTTTCCTGGCCACTCTATCCTCCAAAGAACCTTTTTTTCACTTTCCCCCAGCACCGGCCTCCAATATGCCGAACGTCCTGGCCTGGCTCCCACAGCCAAGGTGGCAGCCAGAACAACTCTTGCTTTCTTTCAAGGTCTCTGGGAACTACTTGCATTGCCACCCAGACTTTGGGGCTGCGGGCTTTCCTGGCCACTCTATCCTCCAAAGAACCTTTTTTTCACTTTCCCCCAGCACCGGCCTCCAATATGCCGAACGTCCTGGCCTGGCTCCCACAGCCAAGGTGGCAGCCAGAACAACTCTTGCTTTCTTTCATGGTCTCTGGGAACTACTTGCAATGCCACCCAGACTTTGGGGCTGCGGGCTTTCCTGGCCACTCTATCCTCCAAAGAACCTTTTTTTCACTTTCCCCCAGCACCGGCCTCCAATATGCCGAACGTCCTGGCCTGGCTCCCACAGCCAAGGTGGCAGCCAGAACAACTCTTGCTTTCTTTCATGGTCTCTGGGAACTACTTGCATTGCCACCCAGACTTTGGGGCTGCGAGCTCCTGGCCACTCTATCCTCCAAAGAA
Source organism: Numenius arquata (assembly GCF_964106895.1). Taxonomy (NCBI): domain Eukaryota; kingdom Metazoa; phylum Chordata; class Aves; order Charadriiformes; family Scolopacidae; genus Numenius; species Numenius arquata. The sequence continues at coordinate 15,989 of NW_027414595.1, read as the reverse complement.
CCTTTTTTTCACTTTCCCCCAGCACCGGCCTCCAATATGCCGAACGTCCTGGCCTGGCTCCCACAGCCAAGGTGGCAGCCAGAACAACTCTTGCTTTCTTTCAAGGTCTCTGGGAACTACTTGCATTGCCACCCAGACTTTGGGGCTGCACGCTTTCCTGGCCACTCTATCCTCCAAAGAACCTTTTTTTCACTTTCCCCCAGCACCGGCCTCCAATATGCCGAACATCCTGGCCTGGCTCCCACAGCCAAGGTGGCAGCCAGAACAACTCTTGCTTTCATTCATGGTCTCTGGGAACTACTTGCAATGCCACCCAGACTTTGGGGCTGCGGGCTTTCCTGGCTACTCTCTCCTCAAAAGAACCTTTTTTTCACTTTCCCCCAGCACCGGCCTCCAATATGCCGAACGTCCTGGCCTGGCTCCCACAGCCAAGGTGGCAGCCAGAACAACTCTTGCTTTCTTTCATGGTCTCTGGGAACTACTTGCAATGCCACCCAGACTTTGGGGCTGCGGGCTTTCCTGGCCACTCTATCCTCCAAAGAACCTTTTTTTCACTTTCCCCCAGCACCGGCCTCCAATATGCCGAACGTCCTGGCCTGGCTCCCACAGCCAAGGTGGCAGCCAGAACAACTCTTGCTTTCTTTCAAGGTCTCTGGGAACTACTTGCATTGCCACCCAGACTTTGGGGCTGCACGCTTTCCTGGCCACTCTATCCTCCAAAGAACCTTTTTTTCACTTTCCCCCAGCACCGGCCTCCAATATGCCGAACGTCCTGGCCTGGCTCCCACAGCCAAGGTGGCAGCCAGAACAACTCTTGCTTTCTTTCAAGGTCTCTGGGAACTACTTGCATTGCCACCCAGACTTTGGGGCTGCGGGCTTTCCTGGCCACTCTATCCTCCAAAGAACCTTTTTTTCACTTTCCCCCAGCACCGGCCTCCAATATGCCGAACGTCCTGGCCTGGCTCCCACAGCCAAGGTGGCAGCCAGAACAACTCTTGCTTTCTTTCATGGTCTCTGGGAACTACTTGCATTGCCACCCAGACTTTGGGGCTGCGGGCTTTCCTGGCCACTCTATCCTCCAAAGAACCTTTTTTTCACTTTCCCCCAGCACCGGCCTCCAATATGCCGAACGTCCTGGCCTGGCTCCCACAGCCAAGGTGGCAGCCAGAACAACTCTTGCTTTCTTTCAAGGTCTCTGGGAACTACTTGCATTGCCACCCAGACTTTGGGGCTGCGGGCTTTCCTGGCCACTCTATCCTCCAAAGAACCTTTTTTTCACTTTCCCCCAGCACCGGCCTCCAATATGCCGAACGTCCTGGCCTGGCTCCCACAGCCAAGGTGGCAGCCAGAACAACTCTTGCTTTCATTCATGGTCTCTGGGAACTACTTGCAATGCCACCCAGACTTTGGGGCTGCGGGCTTTCCTGGCCACTCTCTCCTCAAAAGAACCTTTTTTTCACTTTCCCCCAGCACCGGCCTCCAATATGCCGAACGTCGTGGCCTGGCTCCCACAGCCAAGGTGGCAGCCAGAACAACTCTTGCTTTCTTTCATGGTCTCTGGGAACTACTTGCAATGCCACCCAGACTTTGGGGCTGCGGGCTTTCCTGGCCACTCTATCCTCCAAAGAACCTTTTTTTCACTTTCCCCCAGCACCGGCCTCCAATATGCCGAACGTCGTGGCCTGGCTCCCACAGCCAAGGTGGCAGCCAGAACAACTCTTGCTTTCTTTCAAGGTCTCTGGGAACTACTTGCATTGCCACCCAGACTTTGGGGCTGCGGGCTTTCCTGGCCACTCTATCCTCAAAAGAACCTTTTTTTCACTTTCCCCCAGCACCGGCCTCAAATATGCCGAACGTCGTGGCCTGGCTCCCACAGCCAAGGTGGCAGCCAGAACAACTCTTGCTTTCTTTCAAGGTCTCTGGGAACTACTTGCATTGCCACCCAGACTTTGGGGCTGCACGCTTTCCTGGCCACTCTATCCTCCAAAGAACCTTTTTTTCACTTTCCCCCAGCACCGGCCTCCAATATGCCGAACGTCCTGGCCTGGCTCCCACAGCCAAGGTGGCAGCCAGAACAACTCTTGCTTTCTTTCATGGTCTCTGGGAACTACTTGCATTGCCACCCAGACTTTGGGGCTGCGGGCTTTCCTGGCCACTCTATCCTCCAAAGAACCTTTTTTTCACTTTCCCCCAGCACCGGACCCCAATATGCCGAACGTCCTGGCCTGGCTCCCACAGCCAAGGTGGCAGCCAGATCAACTCTTGCTTTCTTTCAAGGTCTCTGGGAACTACTTGCATTGCCACCCAGACTTTGGGGCTGCGGGCTTTCCTGGCCACTCTATCCTCCAAAGAACCTTTTTTTCACTTTCCCCCAGCACCGGCCTCCAATATGCCGAACGTCCTGGCCTGGCTCCCACAGCCAAGGTGGCAGCCAGAACAACTCTTGCTTTCTTTCATGGTCTCTGGGAACTACTTGCAATGCCACCCAGACTTTGGGGCTGCGGGCTTTCCTGGCCACTCTATCCTCCAAAGAACCTTTTTTTCACTTTCCCCCAGCACCGGCCTCCAATATGCCGAACGTCCTGGCCTGGCTCCCACAGCCAAGGTGGCAGCCAGAACAACTCTTGCTTTCTTTCAAGGTCTCTGGGAACTACTTGCATTGCCACCCAGACTTTGGGGCTGCACGCTTTCCTGGCCACTCTATCCTCCAAAGAACCTTTTTTTCACTTTCCCCCAGCACCGGCCTCCAATATGCCGAACGTCCTGGCCTGGCTCCCACAGCCAAGGTGGCAGCCAGAACAACTCTTGCTTTCTTTCAAGGTCTCTGGGAACTACTTGCATTGCCACCCAGACTTTGGGGCTGCGGGCTTTCCTGGCCACTCTATCCTCCAAAGAACCTTTTTTTCACTTTCCCCCAGCACCGGCCTCCAATATGCCGAACGTCCTGGCCTGGCTCCCACAGCCAAGGTGGCAGCCAGAACAACTCTTGCTTTCTTTCATGGTCTCTGGGAACTACTTGCATTGCCACCCAGACTTTGGGGCTGCGGGCTTTCCTGGCCACTCTATCCTCCAAAGAACCTTTTTTTCACTTTCCCCCAGCACCGGCCTCCAATATGCCGAACGTCCTGGCCTGGCTCCCACAGCCAAGGTGGCAGCCAGAACAACTCTTGCTTTCTTTCAAGGTCTCTGGGAACTACTTGCATTGCCACCCAGACTTTGGGGCTGCACGCTTTCCTGGCCACTCTATCCTCCAAAGAACCTTTTTTTCACTTTCCCCCAGCACCGGCCTCCAATATGCCGAACGTCCTGGCCTGGCTCCCACAGCCAAGGTGGCAGCCAGAACAACTCTTGCTTTCATTCATGGTCTCTGGGAACTACTTGCAATGCCACCCAGACTTTGGGGCTGCGGGCTTTCCTGGCCACTCTCTCCTCAAAAGAACCTTTTTTTCACTTTCCCCCAGCACCGGCCTCCAATATGCCGAACGTCGTGGCCTGGCTCCCACAGCCAAGGTGGCAGCCAGAACAACTCTTGCTTTCTTTCATGGTCTCTGGGAACTACTTGCAATGCCACCCAGACTTTGGGGCTGCGGGCTTTCCTGGCCACTCTATCCTCCAAAGAACCTTTTTTTCACTTTCCCCCAGCACCGGCCTCCAATATGCCGAACGTCGTGGCCTGGCTCCCACAGCCAAGGTGGCAGCCAGAACAACTCTTGCTTTCTTTCAAGGTCTCTGGGAACTACTTGCATTGCCACCCAGACTTTGGGGCTGCGGGCTTTCCTGGCCACTCTATCCTCAAAAGAACCTTTTTTTCACTTTCCCCCAGCACCGGCCTCAAATATGCCGAACGTCGTGGCCTGGCTCCCACAGCCAAGGTGGCAGCCAGAACAACTCTTGCTTTCTTTCAAGGTCTCTGGGAACTACTTGCATTGCCACCCAGACTTTGGGGCTGCGGGCTTTCCTGGCCACTCTATCCTCCAAAGAACCTTTTTTTCACTTTCCCCCAGCACCGGCCTCCAATATGCCGAACGTCCTGGCCTGGCTCCCACAGCCAAGGTGGCAGCCAGAACAACTCTTGCTTTCATTCATGGTCTCTGGGAACTACTTGCATTGCCACCCAGACTTTGGGGCTGCGGGCTTTCCTGGCCACTCTATCCTCCAAAGAACCTTTTTTCACTTTCCCCCAGCACCGGACCCCAATATGCCGAACGTCCTGGCCTGGCTCCCACAGCCAAGGTGGCAGCCAGATCAACTCTTGCTTTCATTCATGGTCTCTGGGAACTACTTGCATTGCCACCCAGACTTTGGGGCTGCGGGCTTTCCTGGCCACTCTATCCTCCAAAGAACCTTTTTTTCACTTTCCCCCAGCACCGGCCTCCAATATGCCGAACGTCCTGGCCTGGCTCCCACAGCCAAGGTGGCAGCCAGAACAACTCTTGCTTTCTTTCATGGTCTCTGGGAACTACTTGCAATGCCACCCAGACTTTGGGGCTGCGGGCTTTCCTGGCCACTCTATCCTCCAAAGAACCTTTTTTTCACTTTCCCCCAGCACCGGCCTCCAATATGCCGAACGTCCTGGCCTGGCTCCCACAGCCAAGGTGGCAGCCAGAACAACTCTTGCTTTCTTTCAAGGTCTCTGGGAACTACTTGCATTGCCACCCAGACTTTGGGGCTGCGGGCTTTCCTGGCCACTCTATCCTCCAAAGAACCTTTTTTTCACTTTCCCCCAGCACCGGCCTCCAATATGCCGAACGTCCTGGCCTGGCTCCCACAGCCAAGGTGGCAGCCAGAACAACTCTTGCTTTCTTTCATGGTCTCTGGGAACTACTTGCATTGCCACCCAGACTTTGGGGCTGCGGGCTTTCCTGGCCACTCTATCCTCCAAAGAACCTTTTTTTCACTTTCCCCCAGCACCGGCCTCCAATATGCCGAACGTCCTGGCCTGGCTCCCACAGCCAAGGTGGCAGCCAGAACAACTCTTGCTTTCTTTCAAGGTCTCTGGGAACTACTTGCATTGCCACCCAGACTTTGGGGCTGCGGGCTTTCCTGGCCACTCTATCCACCAAGGAACCTTTTTTTCACTTTCCCCCAGCACCGGCCTCCAATATGCCGAACGTCCTGGCCTGGCTCCCACAGCCAAGGTGGCAGCCAGAACAACTCTTGCTTTCATTCATGGTCTCTGGGAACTACTTGCAATGCCACCCAGACTTTGGGGCTGCGGGCTTTCCTGGCCACTCTCTCCTCAAAAGAACCTTTTTTTCACTTTCCCCCAGCACCGGCCTCCAATATGCCGAACGTCGTGGCCTGGCTCCCACAGCCAAGGTGGCAGCCAGAACAACTCTTGCTTTCTTTCATGGTCTCTGGGAACTACTTGCAATGCCACCCAGACTTTGGGGCTGCGGGCTTTCCTGGCCACTCTATCCTCCAAAGAACCTTTTTTTCACTTTCCCCCAGCACCGGCCTCCAATATGCCGAACGTCGTGGCCTGGCTCCCACAGCCAAGGTGGCAGCCAGAACAACTCTTGCTTTCTTTCAAGGTCTCTGGGAACTACTTGCATTGCCACCCAGACTTTGGGGCTGCGGGCTTTCCTGGCCACTCTATCCTCCAAAGAACCTTTTTTTCACTTTCCCCCAGCACCGGCCTCCAATATGCCGAACGTCCTGGCCTGGCTCCCACAGCCAAGGTGGCAGCCAGAACAACTCTTGCTTTCTTTCAAGGTCTCTGGGAACTACTTGCATTGCCACCCAGACTTTGGGGCTGCAGGCTTTCCTGGCCACTCTATCCTCCAAAGAACCTTTTTTTCACTTTCCCCCAGCACCGGCCTCCAATATGCCGAACGTCCTGGCCTGGCTCCCACAGCCAAGGTGGCAGCCAGAACAACTCTTGCTTTCTTTCAAGGTCTCTGGGAACTACTTGCATTGCCACCCAGACTTTGGGGCTGCACGCTTTCCTGGCCACTCTATCCTCCAAAGAACCTTTTTTTCACTTTACCCCAGCACCGGCCTCCAATATGCCAAACGTCCTGGCCTGGCTCCCACAGCCAAGGTGGCAGCCAGAACAACTCTTGCTTTCTTTCAAGGTCTCTGGGAACTACTTGCATTGCCACCCAGACTTTGGGGCTGCGGGCTTTCCTGGCCACTCTATCCTCAAAAGCACAGATTTTTCACTTTACCCCTGAACCGGACCCCAATATGCTGAACGTCCTGGCCTGGCTCCCACAGCCAAGGTGGCAGCCAGAACAACTCTTGCTTTCTTTCAAGGTCTCTGGGAACTACTTGCATTGCCACCCAGACTTTGGGGCTGCGGGCTTTCCTGGCCACTCTGTCCTCACAAGCACCTTTTTTTCACTTTCCCCCAGCACCGGCCTCAAATATGCCGAACGTCGTGGCCTGGCTCCCACAGCCAAGGTGGCAGCCAGAACAACTCTTGCTTTCTTTCAAGGTCTCTGGGAACTACTTGCATTGCCACCCAGACTTTGGGGCTGCACGCTTTCCTGGCCACTCTATCCTCCAAAGAACCTTTTTTTCACTTTCCCCAGCACCGGACCCCAATATGCCGAACGTCCTGGCCTGGCTCCCACAGCCAAGGTGGCAGCCAGAACAACTCTTGCTTTCATTCATGGTCTCTGGGAACTACTTGCATTGCCACCCAGACTTTGGGGCTGCGGGCTTTCCTGGCCACTCTATCCTCCAAAGAACCTTTTTTTCACTTTCCCCCAGCACCGGACCCCAATATGCCGAACGTCCTGGCCTGGCTCCCACAGCCAAGGTGGCAGCCAGATCAACTCTTGCTTTCATTCATGGTCTCTGGGAACTACTTGCATTGCCACCCAGACTTTGGGGCTGCGGGCTTTCCTGGCCACTCTATCCTCCAAAGAACCTTTTTTTCACTTTCCCCCAGCACCGGCCTCCAATATGCCGAACGTCCTGGCCTGGCTCCCACAGCCAAGGTGGCAGCCAGAACAACTCTTGCTTTCTTTCATGGTCTCTGGGAACTACTTGCAATGCCACCCAGACTTTGGGGCTGCGGGCTTTCCTGGCCACTCTATCCTCCAAAGAACCTTTTTTTCACTTTCCCCCAGCACCGGCCTCCAATATGCCGAACGTCCTGGCCTGGCTCCCACAGCCAAGGTGGCAGCCAGAACAACTCTTGCTTTCTTTCAAGGTCTCTGGGAACTACTTGCATTGCCACCCAGACTTTGGGGCTGCGGGCTTTCCTGGCCACTCTATCCTCCAAAGAACCTTTTTTTCACTTTCCCCCAGCACCGGCCTCCAATATGCCGAACGTCCTGGCCTGGCTCCCACAGCCAAGGTGGCAGCCAGAACAACTCTTGCTTTCTTTCATGGTCTCTGGGAACTACTTGCAATGCCACCCAGACTTTGGGGCTGCGGGCTTTCCTGGCCACTCTATCCTCCAAAGAACCTTTTTTTCACTTTCCCCCAGCACCGGCCTCCAATATGCCGAACGTCCTGGCCTGGCTCCCACAGCCAAGGTGGCAGCCAGAACAACTCTTGCTTTCTTTCAAGGTCTCTGGGAACTACTTGCATTGCCACCCAGACTTTGGGGCTGCGAGCTCCTGGCCACTCTATCCTCCAAAGAACCTTTTTTTCACTTTCCCCCAGCACCGGCCTCCAATATGCCGAACGTCCTGGCCTGGCTCCCACAGCCAAGGTGGCAGCCAGAACAACTCTTGCTTTCTTTCAAGGTCTCTGGGAACTACTTGCATTGCCACCCAGACTTTGGGGCTGCACGCTTTCCTGGCCACTCTATCCTCCAAAGAACCTTTTTTTCACTTTCCCCCAGCACCGGCCTCCAATATGCCGAACGTCCTGGCCTGGCTCCCACAGCCAAGGTGGCAGCCAGAACAACTCTTGCTTTCTTTCAAGGTCTCTGGGAACTACTTGCATTGCCACCCAGACTTTGGGGCTGCGGGCTTTCCTGGCCACTCTATCCTCCAAAGAACATTTTTTTCACTTTCCCCCAGCACCGGCCTCCAATATGCCGAACGTCCTGGCCTGGCTCCCACAGCCAAGGTGGCAGCCAGAACAACTCTTGCTTTCTTTCATGGTCTCTGGGAACTACTTGCATTGCCACCCAGACTTTGGGGCTGCGGGCTTTCCTGGCCACTCTATCCTCCAAAGAACCTTTTTTTCACTTTCCCCCAGCACCGGCCTCCAATATGCCGAACGTCCTGGCCTGGCTCCCACAGCCAAGGTGGCAGCCAGAACAACTCTTGCTTTCTTTCAAGGTCTCTGGGAACTACTTGCATTGCCACCCAGACTTTGGGGCTGCACGCTTTCCTGGCCACTCTATCCTCCAAAGAACCTTTTTTTCACTTTCCCCCAGCACCGGCCTCCAATATGCCGAACGTCCTGGCCTGGCTCCCACAGCCAAGGTGGCAGCCAGAACAACTCTTGCTTTCATTCATGGTCTCTGGGAACTACTTGCAATGCCACCCAGACTTTGGGGCTGCGGGCTTTCCTGGCCACTCTCTCCTCAAAAGAACCTTTTTTTCACTTTCCCCCAGCACCGGCCTCCAATATGCCGAACGTCGTGGCCTGGCTCCCACAGCCAAGGTGGCAGCCAGAACAACTCTTGCTTTCTTTCATGGTCTCTGGGAACTACTTGCAATGCCACCCAGACTTTGGGGCTGCGGGCTTTCCTGGCCACTCTATCCTCCAAAGAACCTTTTTTTCACTTTCCCCCAGCACCGGCCTCCAATATGCCGAACGTCCTGGCCTGGCTCCCACAGCCAAGGTGGCAGCCAGAACAACTCTTGCTTTCATTCATGGTCTCTGGGAACTACTTGCAATGCCACCCAGACTTTGGGGCTGCGGGCTTTCCTGGCCACTCTCTCCTCAAAAGAACCTTTTTTTCACTTTCCCCCAGCACCGGCCTCCAATATGCCGAACGTCCTGGCCTGGCTCCCACAGCCAAGGTGGCAGCCAGAACAACTCTTGCTTTCTTTCATGGTCTCTGGGAACTACTTGCATTGCCACCCAGACTTTGGGGCTGCGGGCTTTCCTGGCCACTCTATCCTCCAAAGAACCTTTTTTTCACTTTCCCCCAGCACCGGCCTCCAATATGCCGAACGTCCTGGCCTGGCTCCCACAGCCAAGGTGGCAGCCAGAACAACTCTTGCTTTCTTTCATGGTCTCTGGGAACTACTTGCATTGCCACCCAGACTTTGGGGCTGCGGGCTTTCCTGGCCACTCTATCCTCCAAAGAACCTTTTTTTCACTTTCCCCCAGCACCGGCCTCCAATATGCCGAACGTCCTGGCCTGGCTCCCACAGCCAAGGTGGCAGCCAGAACAACTCTTGCTTTCTTTCAAGGTCTCTGGGAACTACTTGCATTGCCACCCAGACTTTGGGGCTGCACGCTTTCCTGGCCACTCTATCCTCCAAAGAACCTTTTTTTCACTTTCCCCCAGCACCGGCCTCCAATATGCCGAACGTCCTGGCCTGGCTCCCACAGCCAAGGTGGCAGCCAGAACAACTCTTGCTTTCATTCATGGTCTCTGGGAACTACTTGCATTGCCACCCAGACTTTGGGGCTGCGGGCTTTCCTGGCCACTCTATCCTCCAAAGAACCTTTTTTTCACTTTCCCCCAGCACCGGCCTCCAATATGCCGAACGTCCTGGCCTGGCTCCCACAGCCAAGGTGGCAGCCAGAACAACTCTTGCTTTCTTTCATGGTCTCTGGGAACTACTTGCATTGCCACCCAGACTTTGGGGCTGCGGGCTTTCCTGGCCACTCTATCCTCCAAAGAACCTTTTTTTCACTTTCCCCCAGCACCGGCCTCCAATATGCCGAACGTCCTGGCCTGGCTCCCACAGCCAAGGTGGCAGCCAGAACAACTCTTGCTTTCTTTCATGGTCTCTGGGAACTACTTGCATTGCCACCCAGACTTTGGGGCTGCGGGCTTTCCTGGCCACTCTATCCTCCAAAGAACCTTTTTTTCACTTTCCCCCAGCACCGGCCTCCAATATGCCGAACGTCCTGGCCTGGCTCCCACAGCCAAGGTGGCAGCCAGAACAACTCTAGCTTTCTTTCAAGGTCTCTGGGAACTACTTGCATTGCCACCCAGACTTTGGGGCTGCACGCTTTCCTGGCCACTCTATCCTCCAAAGAACCTTTTTTTCACTTTCCCCCAGCACCGGCCTCCAATATGCCGAACGTCCTGGCCTGGCTCCCACACCCAAGGTGGCAGCCAGAACAACTCTTGCTTTCATTCATGGTCTCTGGGAACTACTTGCAATGCCACCCAGACTTTGGGGCTGCGGGCTTTCCTGGCCACTCTCTCCTCAAAAGAACCTTTTTTTCACTTTCCCCCAGCACCGGCCTCCAATATGCCGAACGTCGTGGCCTGGCTCCCACAGCCAAGGTGGCAGCCAGAACAACTCTTGCTTTCTTTCATGGTCTCTGGGAACTACTTGCAATGCCACCCAGACTTTGGGGCTGCGGGCTTTCCTGGCCACTCTATCCTCCAAAGAACCTTTTTTTCACTTTCCCCCAGCACCGGCCTCCAATATGCCGAACGTCCTGGCCTGGCTCCCACAGCCAAGGTGGCAGCCAGAACAACTCTTGCTTTCTTTCAAGGTCTCTGGGAACTACTTGCATTGCCACCCAGACTTTGGGGCTGCGGGCTTTCCTGGCCACTCTATCCTCCAAAGAACCTTTTTTTCACTTTACCCCAGCACCGGCCTCCAATATGCCGAACGTCCTGGCCTGGCTCCCACAGCCAAGGTGGCAGCCAGAACAACTCTTGCTTTCTTTCATGGTCTCTGGGAACTACTTGCATTGCCACCCAGACTTTGGGGCTGCGGGCTTTCCTGGCCACTCTATCCTCCAAAGAACCTTTTTTTCACTTTCCCCCAGCACCGGCCTCCAATATGCCGAACGTCCTGGCCTGGCTCCCACAGCCAAGGTGGCAGCCAGAACAACTCTTGCTTTCTTTCAAGGTCTCTGGGAACTACTTGCATTGCCACCCAGACTTTGGGGCTGCGGGCTTTCCTGGCCACTCTATCCTCCAAAGAACCTTTTTTTCACTTTCCCCCAGCACCGGCCTCCAATATGCCGAACGTCCTGGCCTGGCTCCCACAGCCAAGGTGGCAGCCAGAACAACTCTTGCTTTCATTCATGGTCTCTGGGAACTACTTGCATTGCCACCCAGACTTTGGGGCTGCGGGCTTTCCTGGCCACTCTCTCCTCAAAAGAACCTTTTTTTCACTTTCCCCCAGCACCGGCCTCCAATATGCCGAACGTCCTGGCCTGGCTCCCACAGCCAAGGTGGCAGCCAGAACAACTCTTGCTTTCTTTCATGGTCTCTGGGAACTACTTGCATTGCCACCCAGACTTTGGGGCTGCGGGCTTTCCTGGCCACTCTATCCTCCAAAGAACCTTTTTTTCACTTTCCCCCAGCACCGGCCTCCAATATGCCGAACGTCCTGGCCTGGCTCCCACAGCCAAGGTGGCAGCCAGAACAACTCTTGCTTTCTTTCATGGTCTCTGGGAACTACTTGCATTGCCACCCAGACTTTGGGGCTGCGGGCTTTCCTGGCCACTCTATCCTCCAAAGAACCTTTTTTTCACTTTCCCCCAGCACCGGCCTCCAATATGCCGAACGTCCTGGCCTGGCTCCCACAGCCAAGGTGGCAGCCAGAACAACTCTTGCTTTCTTTCATGGTCTCTGGGAACTACTTGCATTGCCACCCAGACTTTGGGGCTGCGGGCTTTCCTGGCCACTCTATCCTCCAAAGAACCTTTTTTTCACTTTCCCCCAGCACCGGCCTCCAATATGCCGAACGTCCTGGCCTGGCTCCCACAGCCAAGGTGGCAGCCAGAACAACTCTTGCTTTCTTTCAAGGTCTCTGGGAACTACTTGCATTGCCACCCAGACTTTGGGGCTGCACGCTTTCCTGGCCACTCTATCCTCCAAAGAACCTTTTTTTCACTTTCCCCCAGCACCGGCCTCCAATATGCCGAACGTCCTGGCCTGGCTCCCACAGCCAAGGTGGCAGCCAGAACAACTCTTGCTTTCATTCATGGTCTCTGGGAACTACTTGCATTGCCACCCAGACTTTGGGGCTGCGGGCTTTCCTGGCCACTCTCTCCTCCAAAGAACCTTTTTTTCACTTTCCCCCAGCACCGGCCTCCAATATGCCGAACGTCCTGGCCTGGCTCCCACAGCCAAGGTGGCAGCCAGAACAACTCTTGCTTTCTTTCAAGGTCTCTGGGAACTACTTGCATTGCCACCCAGACTTTGGGGCTGCACGCTTTCCTGGCCACTCTATCCTCCAAAGAACCTTTTTTTCACTTTCCCCCAGCACCGGCCTCCAATATGCCGAACGTCCTGGCCTGGCTCCCACAGCCAAGGTGGCAGCCAGAACAACTCTTGCTTTCTTTCAAGGTCTCTGGGAACTACTTGCATTGCCACCCAGACTTTGGGGCTGCGGGCTTTCCTGGCCACTCTATCCTCCAAAGAACCTTTTTTTCACTTTCCCCCAGCACCGGCCTCCAATATGCCGAACGTCCTGGCCTGGCTCCCACAGCCAAGGTGGCAGCCAGAACAACTCTTGCTTTCTTTCATGGTCTCTGGGAACTACTTGCATTGCCACCCAGACTTTGGGGCTGCGGGCTTTCCTGGCCACTCTATCCTCCAAAGAACCTTTTTTTCACTTTCCCCCAGCACCGGCCTCCAATATGCCGAACGTCCTGGCCTGGCTCCCACAGCCAAGGTGGCAGCCAGAACAACTCTTGCTTTCTTTCAAGGTCTCTGGGAACTACTTGCATTGCCACCCAGACTTTGGGGCTGCACGGCTTTCCTGGCCACTCTATCCTCCAAAGAACCTTTTTTTCACTTTCCCCCAGCACCGGCCTCCAATATGCCGAACGTCCTGGCCTGGCTCCCACAGCCAAGGTGGCAGCCAGAACAACTCTTGCTTTCATTCATGGTCTCTGGGAACTACTTGCAATGCCACCCAGACTTTGGGGCTGCGGGCTTTCCTGGCCACTCTCTCCTCAAAAGAACCTTTTTTTCACTTTCCCCCAGCACCGGCCTCCAATATGCCGAACGTCCTGGCCTGGCTCCCACAGCCAAGGTGGCAGCCAGAACAACTCTTGCTTTCATTCATGGTCTCTGGGAACTACTTGCAATGCCACCCAGACTTTGGGGCTGCGGGCTTTCCTGGCCACTCTCTCCTCCAAAGAACCTTTTTTTCACTTTCCCCCAGCACCGGCCTCCAATATGCCGAACGTCCTGGCCTGGCTCCCACAGCCAAGGTGGCAGCCAGAACAACTCTTGCTTTCTTTCATGGTCTCTGGGAACTACTTGCATTGCCACCCAGACTTTGGGGCTGCGGGCTTTCCTGGCCACTCTATCCTCCAAAGAACCTTTTTTTCACTTTCCCCCAGCACCGGCCTCCAATATGCCGAACGTCCTGGCCTGGCTCCCACAGCCAAGGTGGCAGCCAGAACAACTCTTGCTTTCTTTCATGGTCTCTGGGAACTACTTGCATTGCCACCCAGACTTTGGGGCTGCGGGCTTTCCTGGCCACTCTATCCTCCAAAGAACCTTTTTTTCACTTTCCCCCAGCACCGGCCTCCAATATGCCGAACGTCCTGGCCTGGCTCCCACAGCCAAGGTGGCAGCCAGAACAACTCTTGCTTTCTTTCATGGTCTCTGGGAACTACTTGCATTGCCACCCAGACTTTGGGGCTGCGGGCTTTCCTGGCCACTCTATCCTCCAAAGAACCTTTTTTTCACTTTCCCCCAGCACCGGCCTCCAATATGCCGAACGTCCTGGCCTGGCTCCCACAGCCAAGGTGGCAGCCAGAACAACTCTTGCTTTCTTTCATGGTCTCTGGGAACTACTTGCATTGCCACCCAGACTTTGGGGCTGCGGGCTTTCCTGGCCACTCTATCCTCCAAAGAACCTTTTTTTCACTTTCCCCCAGCACCGGCCTCCAATATGCCGAACGTCCTGGCCTGGCTCCCACAGCCAAGGTGGCAGCCAGAACAACTCTTGCTTTCTTTCAAGGTCTCTGGGAACTACTTGCATTGCCACCCAGACTTTGGGGCTGCGGGCTTTCCTGGCCACTCTATCCTCCAAAGAACCTTTTTTTCACTTTCCCCCAGCACCGGCCTCCAATATGCCGAACGTCCTGGCCTGGCTCCCACAGCCAAGGTGGCAGCCAGAACAACTCTTGCTTTCATTCATGGTCTCTGGGAACTACTTGCATTGCCACCCAGACTTTGGGGCTGCGGGCTTTCCTGGCCACTCTCTCCTCAAAAGAACCTTTTTTTCACTTTCCCCCAGCACCGGCCTCCAATATGCCGAACGTCCTGGCCTGGCTCCCACAGCCAAGGTGGCAGCCAGAACAACTCTTGCTTTCTTTCATGGTCTCTGGGAACTACTTGCATTGCCACCCAGACTTTGGGGCTGCGGGCTTTCCTGGCCACTCTATCCTCCAAAGAACCTTTTTTTCACTTTCCCCCAGCACCGGCCTCCAATATGCCGAACGTCCTGGCCTGGCTCCCACAGCCAAGGTGGCAGCCAGAACAACTCTTGCTTTCTTTCATGGTCTCTGGGAACTACTTGCATTGCCACCCAGACTTTGGGGCTGCGGGCTTTCCTGGCCACTCTATCCTCCAAAGAACCTTTTTTTCACTTTCCCCCAGCACCGGCCTCCAATATGCCGAACGTCCTGGCCTGGCTCCCACAGCCAAGGTGGCAGCCAGAACAACTCTTGCTTTCTTTCATGGTCTCTGGGAACTACTTGCATTGCCACCCAGACTTTGGGGCTGCGGGCTTTCCTGGCCACTCTATCCTCCAAAGAACCTTTTTTTCACTTTCCCCCAGCACCGGCCTCCAATATGCCGAACGTCCTGGCCTGGCTCCCACAGCCAAGGTGGCAGCCAGAACAACTCTTGCTTTCTTTCAAGGTCTCTGGGAACTACTTGCATTGCCACCCAGACTTTGGGGCTGCACGCTTTCCTGGCCACTCTATCCTCCAAAGAACCTTTTTTTCACTTTCCCCCAGCACCGGCCTCCAATATGCCGAACGTCCTGGCCTGGCTCCCACAGCCAAGGTGGCAGCCAGAACAACTCTTGCTTTCATTCATGGTCTCTGGGAACTACTTGCAATGCCACCCAGACTTTGGGGCTGCGGGCTTTCCTGGCCACTCTCTCCTCCAAAGAACCTTTTTTTCACTTTCCCCCAGCACCGGCCTCCAATATGCCGAACGTCCTGGCCTGGCTCCCACAGCCAAGGTGGCAGCCAGAACAACTCTTGCTTTCTTTCAAGGTCTCTGGGAACTACTTGCATTGCCACCCAGACTTTGGGGCTGCACGCTTTCCTGGCCACTCTATCCTCCAAAGAACCTTTTTTTCACTTTCCCCCAGCACCGGCCTCCAATATGCCGAACGTCCTGGCCTGGCTCCCACAGCCAAGGTGGCAGCCAGAACAACTCTTGCTTTCTTTCAAGGTCTCTGGGAACTACTTGCATTGCCACCCAGACTTTGGGGCTGCGGGCTTTCCTGGCCACTCTATCCTCCAAAGAACCTTTTTTTCACTTTCCCCCAGCACCGGCCTCCAATATGCCGAACGTCCTGGCCTGGCTCCCACAGCCAAGGTGGCAGCCAGAACAACTCTTGCTTTCTTTCATGGTCTCTGGGAACTACTTGCATTGCCACCCAGACTTTGGGGCTGCGGGCTTTCCTGGCCACTCTATCCTCCAAAGAACCTTTTTTTCACTTTCCCCCAGCACCGGCCTCCAATATGCCGAACGTCCTGGCCTGGCTCCCACAGCCAAGGTGGCAGCCAGAACAACTCTTGCTTTCTTTCAAGGTCTCTGGGAACTACTTGCATTGCCACCCAGACTTTGGGGCTGCACGCTTTCCTGGCCACTCTATCCTCCAAAGAACCTTTTTTTCACTTTCCCCCAGCACCGGCCTCCAATATGCCGAACGTCCTGGCCTGGCTCCCAC